>NC_059362.1:45473591-45773591 GCF_019703515.2 Myxocyprinus asiaticus | reverse complement strand
CTGGACTAATGCCACATAATGTCTGTAAGTTAGCCCTTGCAATTATAAAGCCTGAGGATTGAAAGAGAGCTGTCATTAGGATGTGCTTAAGGACACCGGGCGGCCGAGTTTGGCCCCGGGACAGGACGGCAAATGGACTGGGAGCGGTAAGACGAGCCGGGACAGCGGGGGATAATTAGACAGTTTTGTCCGACATTGTTGATATAAATATGACAAAGGCCCCTCCAACACACACATTTACCCTCTCTCGGGTCGCCCACATCACCCTAATCATCGTGTTCAACAGGTGGCAGGCAAATGCGAGGGGCATGAAACTGATACTATGTTTCCTGCAAACTGACAAACATGCTAATTATTCCTGACCTTTTTTCTTTTTTTCCACTTATTGTTTTCCATCTGTTTGTAGTGCGAGGCGATGCTGAAAGCCATTTTCCTGCAGTCGCATGATGTGAATCATCACAGTGTTAACCGAATGAAATGTGTTTAACTACACTGCAACTTAAACACAGCAATGACTAATACAAGTATTAAGACTCAATAAACTGAAGTCTGCCAAATGTGTAATAACAATGCATGCTTTTTTTGGAGGAACAGTCACAAAATATGCATCATAAAGTCATTCTACTAAACACTGCCAAGAAGGTCATTTGGGTTTGAAACAACATGAGAACAGAATTTTCATTTGTGGGTGAACTACCCCTTTAAGGAGTGTCTTTTGAGCATGTCCGTTCAATCTTAAAAATGAAAAAATAATTTGATTTCTAAACAACTTGGACTTTAAATCCAACATGTTGCTTTTCAATTCTATGGAATGATAAATGTGGTAACAGAATATCCATGTCAGGATTCCCCAGCAGCAAACGCTTGTATTCATCATCCGTTATGAAGAGGATTTTCCAATTTCCCTTCTTCTACACACTGAATGGAGAACATCTCATGGGGGAAATATATTCTGAGGTCTAATAACTTAATTATTTTTATTTTTCCTCTTATGACACAAAATCCCCTCTTTGTGTTTCTTCTTGTCATAAATTTTGTGAAAGCTTCTATATTCAGGGAATTGAAATTTGGCATTAAAGGAATAGTTTTCCCAAAAATGAAAACTCTGTCATCACTTACTCACTCTCATGTCCTTCCAAACTCGTATGATTTCAGAAGAACTTTGCAACCTGGACTCATAGAGTCACGTCACTATACCTGCATTTTTGCAAACTGAATTTTGCATGGCTCGTTGTACGTATCGTGGCAGTGAACACTAGAGGCGCTACAACAACAATGACTTTTATTCACTATCGCACAAATCACAAGTAAACATCAGATTATCAGTTCATAAACACTTACTTAAAGGACCAGGGTACGAGTCCTGAAGATCACGTGAGTCGACACGTGAGCCGAAAGTGTCATAGAAGTGCCACAAAATGACGTGGTTGTGTTTTTCATCTCACATTTGCTTTTTCTGACACTATCGGTTAGGTTTAGGTTTAAGGTTTAGGGTGGGGAGGTCGGTTTTGTTGATTTAAAACTCGATAGAGTTTTTTAGAGATATGAACCTCATCTGTTTGGGAGAACATATAACTCGCTTTTAGCCCCACACAGTGGACATATAACCTCAGAACTGCCGCAATACTTGTAGGAAACCACGTAATGTCATTTTGAAAAATGTCGCCACAGTCATGTTATTTTAATAAGGTCAGGCTGGAAGTTTAGATGGATGTCTTTGACGTTGCACCGCGCCACCTTATGTTTTCAGGGTCCTGCGCAGGAGCATCATGTTTTTAGATACTGTGTCAAGTTCAGCTGTTAAAAACGCATCTCGAAACATCTGCAGTCTAGCTTTTTTTTACCGCAAGGATGTTTTCGGTGTGAACAGCCCCTTATGGTGCTTACTGGTCCTTTTTGGAGCTTGACAGCCCCTGTTTCCATTCACTTTCATTTCAAAAAACAAAAACAAAAAACAGCCACAACATTCTGCAAAATATCTCCTTTTGGGTTCCCCGGAAAAAAGAAAGTCATTGTCATTTTTGGGTGAACTATTCGTTTGAAAAGAGTCAAATAAAAGCTGTATAGGAGGCGTGTTTTATCTTTTTAACTACGCATCTTTCGGGACATTTTAAAACGCAAAAAACTTGCGTTGCGTTTGTATTCTGGGCACATTAGCTTGCCTTTAGACAGGGGTGCAACTACCCATGTAGTATGTGCATATGTACAGTATATGCAATATACATTGCATATACAGGGTGGCCAAAACAAAAACCTTAAAAGTGCATAAAAATGTTTGCATGATTTTTGCCGTACTTCTATGAAAAATGTGACGTGTCCCAATACCCATACTGGTATCGGAATCGGGTCTGATACCGCGTTCCTACTTGTGCACATGCTCGTAAAAATGCTCCAATACCAAAAACCGATGCCATCTGACACACGATTGTCATTACGTAAACATTCAGCACACAAATTAAAATCACGTTATGTCCTAGTGAGATTATTTAAATGCAAAAGCTGCGATTTAATGAGATAAATATGTAGTTTGCACGTGCTGCTCGCTTCAAATGTGAGCACTTGTGAATGTGTGGAGATGCTGCGTGTCCCTTTTAAAGCTCCTCCTTGGCTCATACAGGGAAAACACATTATGAGCATCGAGCGCTCTGTTCGCTGTCATCTGCTAATTCATATTGTACAGGTATCGGACTCGGCATCGGCGAGTACCAAAATTGAAGTCAGGGGCGCAACTACAAATTTCCGAGCATGTATACAAAACTAAATTTTGTGCCCTATGTATCTGTCAAGCGGGGGGGGGGGGGATGTCATCCATTATAAGCGTTGAGCGGGGGCGGGTTGGTGATGTTGGAGGGATCCTGGAGGCCAATTGCACCACCTTTAGTGAGCCGCTGGTGCCCCCCTTTACATGGCGCACCTATGCATTGCATACCTTGCATATATGTTTTTTGCACCTCTGATTGAAGTATTGGTACTCATACTCGTTCTCAAAAAAATTATATCGGAACATCGTTTAGCTAAGTTTTCAATGGCAGCAAACATAGGTGCTTCTCTTTCACCATGTGGCCCCATTTTTTTAGGCCAAATTATTTACTTATTTTTTTGTAGCAAGTTGTTGCTCATGATGACGTCACAGTGACGTCATTTACAAAAAGTTGTAGAAGTATGCCAAAAATCGTGCAAACATCTTTATGTATTTTTAAGATATGAGCATTCAAACATAGCAGCCCTGTATGCTTTCTGTGCCTCTGCCTGTAGGTAGTACCCATTAACAAGGTGTAAACAAGGTGCATTTTCTATGGGTGAGACAACGCTCAATGTAAACATTGTCTTTCCCTTTGGATCACAGCGTCGTTGATGTGACGTGAGAGAAATTTGGTCCTTCCTGGTCATTGCTGTTTTAGAATTTTTCACATTAAGCGTTTTAGAATGTCCCCATCTTTCCTCGCTCTGTCCTCAGTGATGTGTTCGGCCTGTTTTTTGGACTGAGACGAACCTGACATCAGTTGTTGAGTGTTCGTGTCCAGAGAATTCCAGCATCCTGTCCCGATAATCTCTGCGAGAGGACATATCGCTAAAGAGGCATGCGAGACCACTCAACTCCAGGCCCAAATTCACCATCAAATAATGGATCACTGGGGAACGAGAGACGAGAAATAAAGACCAAAAAAAAAACCTGGTGCACAGAGAAATTTACTACACTTCCAAGAAACTGTTGGAACACTTACAGTATTATAGTCGCTTTTTCCATTTAACTCGAATGGCCTGTTGACCAGAATGTGTCATTTTCTTGTTTCATGTGAAATGTCCAACTGGCTGATTTGTAACACACAATAAAATGTGGACGCAATTTTCGTTGACCTGAATCGTTAGCGATTTTGCGCAAGGCTGACATTTGAGGTGAAACAGTGGCATTTGCTGGACGCTTGTGGTTTTTACAGAACCAGCTTCTTTATTTTTACAGAAAGCTTTTGTCCACGCTTGCAACGCCAACCAAGGGCAGGCCCCTGAATTTGAGTGATTTATGAAGATGAGTAAAGAGGCCACGCAGTCGACAACGCTGTCACATCGAGGGGAGGAGAAAACCGCATCAGGACATTTAGAAAGGAAGGCGAACGCTCGCAAGCGATGGCCAGAACTGCACGCCCAGGGCCCCTTCAAGACAAGGAAATGAAATTCGACCACCGTCCGCTGGGATGAGGTGCACCAAAGGAAGCAAGTACATTTCCATCAAGAGAAAGTTGACAGGGGAAAGTCTGCGTATTTCATCCCGCACATGTTTTGCTAGCGAGAAGAGCCAAAACGTTTTCAATTTTTCATCTTATTTTGTTACCCTGAATTTATCCATTAATATCTTGAATGCGGCTGCGTGCACCTGCATTAGAGACTCGATCTCACTGCTGCAAGCTTCTCCAGATGTGCATCACACATTTCTCTTCATGTGTATATATGTGTCACACTGGAATATTTGTGAAATATATGAGATCCCACTGATCACCAGAACACTCCATCCCAAATCCCATCAAACAGAACAATGCAGCACATCCATAATTTCCCAAAAATGAGAGAATCTTCACTTTGGGAGGCTGCTAATAGGTTCAAAATGATTGTATTTGCATTAAATTGACTTTATTTCCTTCCTTGTTCCTGGTATTAATGTGCATTATTAATTGCAAGTTATTCTAAAGAAAAAAAAAATTTTGTTTTCGTAATTTATCATATATATATATATATATATATATATATATAAAAATTGGATGATGTCATCAAGCCCTCATATATATATATATATATATATATATATATATATATATATATATATATATATATATATATATTCTTAAAGGAATATTACGGGTTCAATACAAGTTAAGCTCAATTGACAGCATTTGTGGCATAATAATGATTACCACAGAAATAAAATCTGGGTTACAGTGAGACTCTTTCAATGGAAGTCAATGGGGCCAATCCGTAAACGTTCAAATCAGCCCTCTACATAGCAATAAATCACCCGCATATGCAACCAAATTTCACACTATGCAACTAAATATGTATTTAATTAGCCACTGGCCAGTAAATATTCAGATTTTACTCACCAGAGATTGAGTTGTGTAGTGGTGAAGAAGAATTTGAGCACTGCAATCCTTTTACTGAATAAAAAGCTGGCAATTAAGAAGCTGGATACTGCATGTTGTGTCTTGTGAGCACACCCTGAAGGAAATTGACCTTATTTGGCTGCAGTAGGTCTGGATCTGTCCTGATCACACTGTCACCATCGCTTCAGTACAGCCGTGAAATGGCAATGACATTGCATTTAAGAACGTCAACTCTGACTAACATTCTAGAGACTCATCGCTCCAAATCACTGAGATCAAATTATTTTCCCCATTCTGATGGTTGATGTGAACATTAACTGAAGCTCCTGACCTGTATCTGCATGATTTTATGCACTGCTGCCACATGATAGGCTGATTAGATTCCCAGAAATGGGGGCCCGGTCACAGCATCCGCCACCGTATATTCTCCCGTCTACGCTCGCAGGAGGACGTGTATGTAAACGTGTTCAGCGGGGCACGCTGATGTAAACAGAGAGACGGTGCACAACAGCTACCCCCCCGCCCCCACTGAAACGGTAAGCCCCAGAGTATCTTAATGTGGCCCTGGTTGTGAATGTTGTTTCATGTTGACTTTAACTCCAAGCAATACTGGATTAACAAGAATGCCATTTTGAGAGTGATGCACATACACTCAGAACTGTCTTTTGGTCGGACTGTGCAACATTATCATCACAGTGGTTGAAATATTCCCACTGCAGTTGAGTAGAATGTGGCATGTGTTCCTGTAGCGTTTCCTGTCTGTAAGAACACGGGTTGAAGCTCTCAGTGGCAGCTGAGGTTCAGGAGCTGTAGGTCACAGAGGCCTCCGCTGCACAGCACATTAAGGAAGCAGCTCTAACATTTGTGTTTTGAAGCATTGAGCTCAAGTGAAGCTCGACAGCTCCCTGGATCACAGCACGAGAGCATTCTGTTCAACACAGCAGAACTGCGGCCTTTCCTGAGAAACACACTGACCCCAAACAAATAAAAAAATGAGTACATTTATGAGGCTTTGGATGTCAAATGCATTGTACCAACATTGCTCAGGTTTGGAAGATATGTGCACTGTTTTCCTCAAGAACAGGTTAGATGTCTAAGAAGTTAAAGGGATAGTTCACCCCAAAATGAAAATTCTGTCATCATTTACTCACCCTCATGCTGCTCCAAACCCATAAAAAAAATCCCTATTTCCCACTTTACACCATGACTTAGTTTGTCTACTAGCATACTAAGTCCATTTGACTTTTCCAAGTACAGTTACAGCAAGTCAACAAGAAATGGTATGGAAGCCATATTACTTCTGTAATGTTACCTATTTCCAAGTCAAATGTAGGGCGGGACTTGATTTGGGCGAGAATTTATTGAATGGTGAATTATGGGTGTTCCAAACTATTATCGTAATTATTTTAATCTACTATTTTCTTCTTTTTTTTAACTTAGGAAAAATTTTATGAAATTTTGAATTTATGAAAAGACATCTTAAAGGAATGTTCCAGGTTCAGTACAAGTTAACCTCAATCGAAAGCATTTGTGGCATAATGTTGAACACCACAGAAAATAATTTAGACTTGACCCTCCATTATTAAAAAAAATAGCAAAAATCTGACTACCACCCCTGGAGTCGCAAGTTTGAATCCAGGGCGTGCAGTGTGACTCCAGCCAGGTCTCCTAAGCAACCAAATTGGCCCGGTTGCTAGGCAGGATAGAGTCACATGGGGTAACCTCCTCGTGGTCGTGATTAGTGGTTCTCGCTCTCAATGGGGCGTGTGGTAAGTTGTGCATGAATCGCGGAAAGTAGCATGAGCCTCCACATGCTGTGAGTCTCCGCGGTGTCATGCACAACGAGTCACGTGATAAGATGCGCAGATTGACGGTCTCAGAAGCGGAGGCAACTGAGACTTGTCCTCCGCCACCCGGACTGAGGTAACCGCGCCACCACGAGGACCTACTAAGTAGTGAGAATTGGGCGTTCCAACATTGGGAGAAAAGGGATAAAAAAAATAAAAATAAAAAATAACAATATTTTAATAAAAATATAAAAAAAATTCAGGATAGGGTCAATTTTTATTTTATTTAGCCTTTAAGTCCAGTATGGCGAAATTTCTTCAGTGACACCAATGCAACATTTTTCATTCACTTCGCAGTTTTGATCTAATTTAGAAAGTTATCGGAACCCTTTTATGTAACCTTGTTTTAAACCTTATTCAGTGATTGCCTCGCACATCAACTCAGTCCTTTTGTTCTGCAAATAAAAAAAATGGTTTGATGGAAGTTGCAGTTTACCGCCAGCGCAGTCCATCAAAAGATCCGGAAGTGATTACTGTTTATTAAAAAATTTTAGTGACGTGCACTCGCACTATGTTGTGATCTACAGCAAAAAGGCTGCGAGCTGACGCCCCAGAGAGGTAAACAAAGACAGGAAGATCCAATAATGCATTCATCACATTCCCCAGGGCCCGGGGCCAAGTTCATGTCAAACCCATAATAAGGAAAGTATCCTCCGCACGGCTCGTTTCCCCACACGCACGTCACACTCTGCTGGAAATCGACGCAGAGGATGTATTGATATTCCTGGAGTTTCCTTTCTCACAAGCTCAATATGCGATCGTCGCATCGCAAGTAGCAGCGTGCATCCCTCTTGCCCCCCACCCTATTAAACACTATTGTAAACCATTAGGCTGCTAAAACAAGGCCTTTGTTTTATGTTTGGGTTTGACGGAGGGAGGGCAATGGTTAGAGCGCATAAGAAGCCAGTATTTTGTCTTGCCTGGAAAACAACAAGATTTAAGAGGTAATGAGAGTCTAAGACATTAAAATGTAGCTGCTAAACGGCCTAGTGAAAATAAACGGTTAAACGATCTGTTTAAGGGTCAATGACGTGACAACCATTTTTTTATTTTTTATTCAAAAATATATTCAACATTCAATTCATAAAAGCAATGATTTGCACACACATCTTCTATGGTTAACGTGCTCTAAAATGTATTTTGAATAAAAATGTGTAAATGTGAGAGTGGTTTATCTGTCCTGAGATCATAATTTAAAAAAATAATAATAATTTAAAGGCTGCAAAAAAAACAACTTAGCGGTTTGCAATAATCTGTCATTATTTATAAAAATAAATAAATAATAATAACAAATAAAAAGAAATAGTAGTTTTATTTTAAAACATTATTTATATCTGACAAACCTGTGTGTGTCAAATGAAAGTTAAATCAGGAAGATATTTTGTTGTCATGTGTTGAGAAAAAAACAACAGGAAATGAGATCACAGAGAGGGACCATGTAGGTTAGTACATTTCTTAAAAAAATCTGATTATTTGACTTTATCATACCATAATCAAAATAATTCAAGGTGTAAAGAAAATATGTTATTTTCAACGTCATGGTAACAGCACTTTTGACTTTTGGTAGCTCAGCGAGTACTGACGCTGACTACCACCTCTGGAGTCACGAGTTTGAATCCAGGGTGTGCTGAGTGACTCCAGCCAGGTCTCCTAAGCAACCAAACTGGCCCGGTTGCTAGGGAGGGTAGAGTCACATGGGGTAACCTCCTCGTGGTCGCTATAATGTGGTTCGCTCTCGGTGGGGCGTGTGGTGAGTTGTGCGTGGAAGCCGTGGAGAATAGCGTGAAGCCTCCACACGCGCTATATCTCCGTAATCAAACCACGTGATAAGATGCGCGGATTGACGGTCTCGGACGCGGAGGTAACTGAGATTTGTCCTCCGCCATCCGGATTGAGGCGAGTCACTACGCCACCACGAGGACTTAGAGCGCATTGGGAATTGGGCATTCCAGATTGGGGAGAAAAAGGGGAGAAAAAAAAATTAAAAGTTCAATTCATATTTGAATTCATCTCTTTTATAGTTAATATGTTTTAACTTCTGTGTAACAAGATTAAAATAGGCAAGGAGGAGGCAGGAACCGGCTGAACAGTCAAAGTAAGTCCTCCGACCACTGGCGGATGGAACGCCCCTCTGCGTTCTGGCGGCCGGTAGCGAGCCCCTCCTCCCCTCGCGGATGGCGGCCATTCCTCCACGTCCAGGTGGTTGGCAGCGACTCCTCCGTCCCCCGGCGGATGGCCACGGCTGCTCCTTTGGGCGGACGGCAGTGGCGAGGATTCCACGACAGCGCATCCCTCCTCCTTCCCGGGCTTTGGCACCAATGTAACAAGGTTAAAATGGGCAAGGAGCTGAACAGTCAAAGTAATGTTTAATGTAAAATTAAAACATAAAGACAAAACATAAACACACACACGGCAGCTGCATGTGGTTCTCTCTCTCCCAAACTGCCGCATTCCGCTGCACTTATCCCTCTCCTCGGCTGATTAGCTTGATTGGGCCCTCCTCCTCGTCACATTCTGCATTAAAATTAATTTGATATTTTTTTTATGGTGCATAAAGTAAAACATTGTAAGAGTGATACAACAATCCAGAGAAGAACAAAGTCAGATTTAAAAGCTGGAAAATCGTATTTAGTAGTTTTGCATAATATTTTATTATTCTTTACTTTTAAATAGTAGTGAAGCAGTTTTAAGATATTATTAATATTTGACAAACTTCATATGCCAACTCAAAGTTAAGTCAGGAAGATACTTTGACAAGAAAACCATAACAGGAAATGACATCACTGATAGACTCTCATGACTGAACGACATCAAGGTAAGTTTCTTATAAACTTTCTGATAATTTGACCTTTTCAAAACATGATAAGGTTAGTTCAGGATGTCAAATGGTATAATCCCACAATGACAGTGCACAACGTCATATTTAATCTTTGTAGCGCAAGTGGGAGTGTTTGCGCAAACAGTGGGTGTATTGAATGTTAATGAAGCGGCACAGAGAAAAATTAGCTATTTTCCTGAGAAATAGGTCATTGCACTAAGACGTTTCAGGACCACGTCTGTTTTCAGCACAAAGTCTAAATTCAGTTCCCACATTTGTAGTTTGGAGACTCCACCAGCAGGTGGTAATAAAGTTCATGTCCAAACTCTGAATATTTAGTGGAACATCAACATGCTTGCACGAAAATACCAAAACTTCATGTGCATGCCCACTGACTTTGCATGTGTGTCATAACACATAGTGCTGCGCTTAGCGTTAGTGCTCTTAAAATAGGACCCAGTGGGATGTTTTATCGTCCACCAGGCAAAATGAGTTTTTCACCTATTTTGTAAAGATAACTTCTAAACCTTTAAATACAGGTATACCGTGAGCTCCGAGGTTGTTTATCGATGATATATGCTTCTGTTGAAGCCATCAGTGCACGTTGTTTCAACTTTATTTAAAAAAAAAAAAAAAAAACTTTAGTATTCTTCACAATTCCTGGTGAAGAACTACACTACCCATGATCCTGCAGAGAAAGATCCACCAATCAATGAGTCACACCAAAAGAGCTCTGAAGCTCCGCCCACTTCCATGACACACTTTGAATGACACAATCGAGTCGGTCTCGCTACACTTTCGAACTACTTATATTTACTGTATATCTGAATATTTAGCAATTAAATTTAAATTTAGGGTTAGGGTTAACCTAACCCCCTAACCCTTATAATCAACTAATTTAAATCAATAGTTTTATATATTTCCATTTTATGTCATTCTCAATGCTTCATGGGATTGTAGTTCATTCCCTCGTTATAGTCGTTAAGTACACAGTCTTGTATCTTTGTTTGCCTGATTTTCAAATACTTTTTCACTTCAAATCAAAGTTTGTAATGTTGTGATTCACCTCAGAGTCTTTTATAAAGGATTTTATGAAATCTTTATGGAAAAACTAAATGGGAAAAATACTTCCGGAACCAAGACCGCTGTAAAATTGGGCGATCATTGTTGCGCTCTATTGAATACATTAGGGTTGAGGTGTGACTATCTGTTTGTTCGACCAGTGTTAGATGGAGGGAGTATTCTGCATAGCAACATTTATTTTTGCAATTATGTTTGGTCACACTAGTGGTGGAGAAAAAACACACACCCTTCAGCTTTGAGTTTGAATACATACAATTACTCACAAGATCACGATGCTTCAACACCACTCGCAATAAATGCTTTTTCATCCTTGTTAAGCGTGTTTAGAGCTGAAATAATGACGGTCACTTTTCCAGAAACAAAAGAGATCATATTTCTGGTCCAGCATGGAAATATCTGTATGTGGTGGCCAAAATCTGCGTGATGTTCACTCTCTGAAGCAAGAGAGATTGGGACCGTTTACACGACAACGTTTTCACCTAAAAACGGAAAACTTTTTATGCATTTTGGCTGTTCCGTTTACACGACAACGGCGTTTTGGGGCCTGAAAACGCAAACTTTTGAAAACAGGTTTCAAAGTGCATGTTTTTGAAAACGATGACGTCATGTGCACGCGTATTACGTGTTCAGTCTATAGGCATGCGCGCGAGTACTTCAAAATAACGCGCGAGACATTCAAAACTACAATGGCGGACTACAGGACTGTGTTTGTGCTGCTCAAGATTTTGAGTTTATTGATGCTTCTCCAGCAAAGTAATTGTAGTAATAAAGCAACCTCATCGTCCGTCCAGACAAAACTGCTCGATGCTTTCGTCATCTTCATTGTTTGTATTCACCGCTCTGTGGAAGAATGCTTATGTGCGCAGGCGCGTAGTGTTTCTTTACAAAGTGACATTGCCAACTACTGGCCTGGCATGCATAATACAGCGTTTTTAGTCGTTTTCATAGATCTGTGCAAAGGGGGATCATTTTGACAACGTTGTCGTCTATATGCGAAACTTTTCAAAAATGCAAAGGAAAAACTTTTCAGTTTTTAGTACATCGTTGTCTTGTAAACGTACCCTTAGAGAGTGCAGAAAACTTTACTCATGAAGCTGCTTGCTCTGTGTTCCTGAATGCACCTGAACAGAATCACTGATGCTTTTATCATCAGAACGTTTAACTACTGCAGGTTCAGTTGTTTTGGGCCCGCCGGCCCGTGAGAAAAACAAAATCGTCAAAATATTAACAACTAAAGTCTTGACCAGTACATAATAGGTATCGTTTGAAAGCTTAAAAGCTCCACTTTAAAATGCATGTAGACATTATGACCAAAACTGAACAAGTGCTTTGAAATTTGCAGACAATTCAGAAATGTTAGTTTTTTTTTTTTTTAGCATTTTATCATTTATAAAAAACAATTGCACTGTACATATTGTAATCAGTAAAACATCAAGCTGATCAAATAGTCATGTGTCATATGTTGTTGGAAAGCTCTTAAAGAGCAGAATACAACCAACCAATTCGTTTTACTCACAGACAAAAATATAGCAAGCAATAGCAAAGTATATGTCTTTTACAATTATGTGGGTGTTGCTTATATGCCGCTTTTTCGCTTATAACTTCACGAAACATAACCGGAACATAAAATACCATTACTTAAGAGGAGGTGATTATCTTTCAATCAAGCCCACACACATGGTAATCAGATACATAGATCATTAGATAATCCACATGAAGTACAATGTTACATATGGTCACCAGGAGATGGCGCCAAATACATGAAACAGACTCAATGATGACTCAAATGACACAGAATGAAACTCATTCTGTGAAATCTCATTACTAAAATCATGTCTGCATGCTATGCAAACCTTTAATCATGGTTGTGTTTGCATGTGTAATTCGTTTTTATGTACAATTATTATGTTTTTGGACATTATGATAAGTAATTTTTGTAATGTTATAACATTTGATTGCTTTGTCGTATCAACACAAATGTTTTCTCAGTTACAGGTGACATGATCGGGAACAAAACAAAAGCAGTTTTTTGGAGCCACTTTATTTACACCCAGAGATATATAATGTCAAATCAGAAAAAAAGTAAATTTTTGTGGTTTTTCAGCAGTTTCTTAGGCTGAGAGTCTCAGAATATATCATAATCTATATAATTTAAAAATGTGAAAAGTTTTCTTTACAATGATACAAGACACGACTAATTTTTTTTCTTTTGTTTTTTGGTTGAGTTATTAGCATTTCATTTTGGGTATGCCACTGAAACAGGAAATCTGTAAAAACACCTTCAGAGCTTAAAGGGTTAACTAACCTTTTGTTAGTAGAAAACTTGAGTGAGTTGTTTCTTGTGAGTCACGGTCAGAGAGTGTGAAACATCTCAACGGAATCTCATGAAACCGGTCAAGAACATATCCAGGTAATATTTCAACCTTAAATCAACAGCAAGAAATAAGAAATTATATTTTGCATAAAGAAAATGATGCCTGTTTTTAGGACCATTAAGGTTTGTTGCATTATGACATTATTTTAATGACAATTAAGCACATTTTTCTCCCAATTACAGAAGTTTCTGCCCCATACAGAAATTTAAAATATATGGCCGTATATGAACAAATACTGTATAAATAAAATTATAGTTAATATATTTGGGCCTATATAGAGGCCAGCATATTTAAATACCATAAACTCCATATATGTTATGTTAGATATATGAAAATGGGCATTTTTGTAGAATTTTAAAAAACATGTTGCATATACAGATGTGTTGTCACGATACCAATATTTCATTACGAATACCAGTCAAATACAAGATGTTATTGAACACACTCCTTTAGCCTTTTTAACAAAGTAAAATGTATCAATGTAAATAAAAAATTACATCAATTGCATGTTTCCTTGAAGAGTTTCTTAATTAACGTTTTTTTTTTTTTAAGTAGGACCCTATGAAATCAGTTTTTCTTTTTTTTTTCTAAATTCTATTTTTTCCCCCCAAATTCTGTGTTTTCCGTTCCATATTTTAAAATTGTATCAATTTAATCATCAACATAGTGTCTAATGAAATACATTTAAACCTTAAATCAAATGAAATTAGAACAATTACTTTTCAACATACCATTGTATTTTTTAATAAAATGAAGTGCTTCAGTAAAGATCCTCATAGCATAATCCAAAACACAAAATTGGCCTTATTTTGGTCAAATAAAGTGCTGCATAAATTAAATCATTGATGAAAACATCTATTCAGTACAACAAAATATATTATATATATATAACTATTATTATTACTACACAGTAGTTATATATTTCTGTCGCGATATCTTCAATTTTGCCGTCAAGCTTTTATTTTGAATCAAACTTTTATTTTGACATGAAGGCTTTTCCGTTCTGTGTTTTTGACGGTTGTTTCACACACCAGTGTAATTATTATATAGCACAAAATTCTCTGATTTAATATATAAATATATAGTCTGCAGGTGTTGTGCGCTTCACAGTGAATGTGCACTTTTCTTTGTAATCTACAAGCACAGCGTGTGATGCTCATAAAATGTGTTGTTTTGATCAGTTTGTGTTTTCAGTGTATAAACGGCTTCACACGTGTGATGAAGCGCGCGAGTTTAATAATCACAGTAGGACATATCACCATTTTAATTTTATTAATTGTCCATTTCAGTGTAAATGGAGTAATGGCACATGCTCATAAGCATGTGAGCATTTGACTGAATTTAGTTGGTGCTCTGTATGTACACTTTTTATATCATTGTTATATGCATGCACTTTTTATACAATGGAAGTGAATGGTGACTGAGGCCAACTTTCTGCCTAAGATCTCCTTCAGTGTTTTCTACAGAAGAAAGGAAGTCATATGGGTTTGGAACGAGACAAGTAAACAATGACAGTATTTTCAATTTTTGGGTGGAATGACCATTTAAAGACTAGAGTAAACCAGAATGAAATGTGTGCCCCCATGCAAACTTTATTACAGGTGTCCACTCTTGCTAATGGAACTGTGGTAGCGAGTTATTCACAATCTTAATGAGCTGTAATAAAATGCCTGGGTGTTCAGAGCTGCAGGTGTCGCATTTCAGCTGCCTCAGCCAGACGCTCATGCACCGCCGCAGTCACGCTCCAAAAGTGGCGAGGAAAATTCCCTCACAAAGGCCTGAAACATGATCAATGCAAACGTTTCTAACCACGCAGGCTAGATTTTATTGCATCATTACATTCCAAAATGTGCCAGACCACAATTCGTAACACAACGCAAGACTGTCTTCTTGTACGGTCAGTTTTCTCTTTCAGGTCAGATATTGTCACGGCTAGGGATGGGACTCGTGAGGAACTTAACTATTCTGGTTCCGATTCCCCGTAACGATTCCAGATCCGTAACGGTTTACCATTAACGATTCTTTTAGTACTTTTGAGGAAGAAATATTCGGAAATAAGAAATGCAGTTCTTATTGGATTTACTGCTCTTAACAATCTGTTACCAAACGAAGAGATAATATCTGATTTTAACAGAACAGATTCTTACAAATGGTGTTTTTACACAGACTTTTTAATAACAATATTTTATTAATTTTTATTTTATTAAATACCACTGATTAGCTACAAAAAAACTCATAATAATGTGTATCTTTAACAACACTGTCATATCAAAATCGGACATGACCAAATGAATGATTTGCAGTTCAGTAAGTTTTATATTCAGTAAAAGAATGTGCTGCTTTAGGCCATTCGTTCGCTATAAAGCGCTGTATGTCTTGCTGTGTGGATTCAGAAGAACCAGCTCATAAGATTCATTAATTTGGGAATCGGGCTACACTGGTTACGCTGGATGTTTCAGGCTGTAGATTCAAAAGAACCGACTCAAAAGAGTCATTTGTTTGGGAATCAGACTACACTGGTCGAGCTGGATGTTTCATACAGTAGATTCAAAAGAACCAACTTAAAAGAGTCAATCGTTCAGGAATCAGTCTTCATTGCCCGCACTGTAGATTTTCTAAAAACGACTCAGAGTCATTTGTTTGGGAATCAGAATGCACTGGTTGAGCTGGATGTTTCATACAGTAGATTCAAAAGAACCGACTCAAAAGAGTCATTTATTCAGGAATCGGACTACACTGCTCGTGCTGTATGTTTCACGCAGTTGATTCAAAAGAACCGACTCAAAAGAGTCATTTATTCAGGAATCGGACTACACTGCTCGTGCTGTATGTTTCACACAGTAGATTCAAAAGAACCGACTCAAAAGAGTCATTTATTCAGGAATCGGACTACACTGCTCGTGCTGTATGTTTCACGCAGTAGATTCAAAAGAACTGACTCAAAAGAGTCATTTGTTTGGGAATCGGACTACACTGCTCGCACTCTGTCTCAAATGTGTTTTTTTTTTCAAAAACATTTTTTCCCTCTAATTTAATCAAAAGGAAAATAAATTCTCCTCAAGAGGCAACACATGAGAATTTTTTTTATTTTTAGGTTACGTGTTTCATATGGCATTCGCTGTCAAGTGTAACAACGGGAGTTATTTCTAGTTGTTTGATGACATTCACCAGCGGGAATATGGATGCTGCTATTGATAAGGTGCTTTTTAACATTTTTGGCCCATGTTAAGATTTGCAAAACATTCTTGTTAGAGTATTGTACAACTATAAATCAACAGATCAAGTACCACAGCTGTCATCTGTCACCTTGTAAGATTTCATGCTTACTGATAGTGGCACCTGATGGCCGAGGTTGGCACCGCATGCTCATTGTTAGCTAGCAAGCAAAAAAAAAAAAATCTCATGTGCTGACTCTTCAGGAGAAAAAAAAAAATGTAGAGGAAAAAAAAAAGTTTCATTTTGAGAGGATTTATTTATTTATTTATTTATTTGAGAAAAACGTATATAATTATATATATATATATAAAAAGACTCATTAGAGTCATTTGTTTGGTAATCAGTCTACACTGGTCGTGCTATATGTTTCACGCAGTAGATTCAAAAGAACCAGCTCAAAAGAGTCATTCATTCGGGAATCGGACTGGTCATGTGGTATGTTTTTCATGCTGCTGATTCAATAGCGATGTTGCTGTGCCACTGAATGGTAGCAGGAAACAACGTCAGAGTATTTTAGGGCGTTGTTGTGTCCGCGTCAGTGGAAGAACACATTCGTAACAGAACCAAAAGTCATTGTAATCATTAAAAGATGAAATCAGTTCAGAATAAATGTAATAAATAGTTGCGTTGCGTATGAATTGTGTCAGAACACATTTCTGAACGCAGAATTGTGTGAAATAGAGTGTAGCTAGAAACATTCACATTCTTGCGTAGATTATGTTTCGGACTATAAGACTCAAGGCAGTGAAACTCTCAGGTTGAATTGTCCTCAAACATCAACCCTTCAAATACTAAGTGTGTGTGTTTGTGATTAATAACTCATGACAATTTAATGGAGAAACATATAGCCTGGCACCCAGTAGTTTCTTTCATAAGTAAATAAGCCCCATTAACACCATATGGTATCAATGCCACACCACACCATCGGCTCAATGTGAACTTATTCACACACGCATAACTCAAGGCAGGAAACATCCTCAAGGTAGTAATTTCAGAGTCACATGAACGCCATATTTCATTATAACATTGTAAAAAAAAAAATAACGGTTAGTTAAATTCCTCCCAGCTGCTCAAAGGGGTTTTATACTGTAAAAGAAACTACCTGGAATACAGAAATAATGTTCCCTTATTTACAGTATAAGCCTGAAATTACTTGTCAAAGTGTAACAAGCAAAATCACGGTGTTTTTCTCCTCAATACACGTCGAGTACATTAATTAGAAGTGTGAAATAACTAATTCGTTCTAGAATGTTTACATTTAGTACACAGAGAATGAAAAAAGAAAAGGTTATATAATGTTATAATGTATTTCAAAAATAGAAAATAAATTATGTTATTAACAGGAGAGAAAACATATTTTTATGCCAATGAAAACTGAAAATGATGGAAATTTGGCAATTGAAATGCTGACAACAGAAAAGCAATACATGGCAATTTAAGGCTACATTTTGAATTGTGATAGCTATGTGATAATTATTGTGATTGCACTAAATAACCTGTGAAAAATTTCACTTTTAGGTTTATACATTTAAAGCTGATGTAGATGCACCTAAGAAATTCAGTAGAAATTCAGTAGAATTTTTTAATGTGTGAGAAGCTGAAAAGTAGATGCAAACTACTTCGAAAATCCACTGCAAAAAGTGTGCCATCCGGGCACCTTTGGCATACTACTTTAATGCACTAAATCTAATCTTGCATACTATTTAGAATAGATAGTATGCGAACTGGGACATAAGTGTGCCATGTATCCTCAAAAATCTAACAGACACTGAAAAAAATGGTGTGTTGGATTGACCTAAAATATATATATATATATGTAGCGGGGTTTTTTTTTATCACACTTTTTAAGTAAATACAACTTATTGTCATCTTATGTAAGCACAACTAGAAAATCTTTGTTATATATACACAAGTATATCAGTTCATTCAACTTAAAAAGGTATGTCACACAAATAAGATTTAACAGCTTATGGCACGTCGTTTCAAATGAACTTTAATATTATTGTTTTAAACGAAAATAATACGGAAGGCCTGAACCGCACTGTGAAAAATAAAAATGTCACCAGGTGAAAAAACTTTTTTAGGTGCCTCACTGCATTCCTGAGCCTATGTCCTATAATTGTTTTCTCTCTCTCTCAAATTGTTTTCTCTAAAAAACAAAAACAAAATTTTCCTCTAATTTAATCAAAGAAAAATGTAAAATAAATTTAAAAAAAAAAAAAATGTACAAAAAAAAAAATACAAAATCCTAATGTTTCAGACTACACCCTGTCATGCTGTATGTTTCACGCTGTAGATTCAAAAGAACCGACTCAAAAGAGTCATTCATTCGAGAATCGGACTACACTGGTCACACTGGGTGTTCCATGCAGTAGATTCAAAGGAACCGACTCAAAAGAGTCATTCATTCGAGAATCGGACTACACTGATCACACTGGGTGTTCCATGCAGTAGATTCAAAGGAACCGACTCAAAAGAGTCATTCATTCGAGAATCGGACTACACTGGTCACACTGGGTGTTCCATGCAGTAGATTCAAAGGAACCGACTCAAAAGAGTCATTCATTCGAGAATCGGACTACACTGGTCACACTGGGTGTTCCATGCAGTAGATTCAAAGGAACCGACTCAAAAGAGTCATTCATTCGAGAATCGGACTACACTGGTCACACTGGGTGTTCCATGCAGTAGATTCAAAGGAACCGACTCAAAAGAGTCATTCATTCGAGAATCGGACTACACTGGTCACACTGGGTGTTCCATGCAGTAGATTCAAAAGAACCGACTCAAAAGAGTCATTCATTCGAGAATCGGACTACACTGGTCACACTGGGTGTTCCATGCAGTAGATTCAAAGGAACCGACTCAAAAGAGTCATTCATTCGAGAATCGGACTACACTGGTCACACTGGGTGTTCCATGCAGTAGATTCAAAAGAACCGACTCAAAAGAGTCATTCATTCGAGAATCGGACTACACTGGTCACACTGGGTGTTCCATGCAGTAGATTCAAAGGAACCGACTCAAAAGAGTCATTCATTCGAGAATCGGACTACACTGGTCACACTGGGTGTTCCATGCAGTAGATTCAAAAGAACCGACTCAAAAGAGTCATTTGTTCAAGAATAGGACTTCACTGCTCGCAGTGTAGATTAAAAAAGAAATGACTCAAGAGTCATTTATTCAGGAATCGGACTACACTGCTTGGTCTGTATGTTTCACGCAGTTGATTCAAAAGAACTGACTCAAAAGAGTCATTTGTTTGGTAATCGGACTACACTGCTCTGCTCGGACGCACTCTGTCTCAAATGTTTGTTTTTTTTTCAAAAACATTTTTTCCCTCTAATTTAATCAAAAGGGAAAAAAATTCTCCTCAAGAGGCAACACATGAGAATTTTTTTTATTTTTAGGTTACGTGTTTCATATGGCATTCGCTGTCAAGTGTAACAACGGGAGTTATTTCTAGTTGTTTGATGACATTCACCAGCGGGAATATGGATGCTGCTATTGATAAGGTGCTTTTTTACATTTTTGGCCCATGTTAAGATTTGCAAAACATTCTTGTTAGAGTATTGTACAACTATAAATCAACAGATCAAGTACCACAGCTGTCATCTGTCAACATGTAAGATTTCATGCTTACTGATAGTGGCACCTGATGGCCGAGGTTGGCACCGCATGCTCATTGTTAGCTAGCGAGCCCAAAAATTCTCTTTTTTTTCTTTGAGAATTTTTTTTTTTTTTTTTTTTTTAAAGAGGAAAATGTTTTAATTTATTTTTTATTATGTATTTTTTAATTATTATTTTTGAAAAATTTATTTATTTTTTTATTTTTATTTTTTTGAGAGAGAGAGAGAGAGAGAGAGAGAGAGAGAGAGAGAATATCTGTAGGACATAGGCTCAGGAAGGAGACCTAAAAAAAAAAAAAATGTTAAATCACAATGCGGTTCAGGGCTTCCGTAAATAATGACTGAAGTCAGTCATTAAAAAATTGATTCCCCAGAGAAGTGCAGATAAAGCTGTACTTCAGTTACACATTCACATGCGCAAGGAAAAATTCTGAATAACTTCACCAAAGGGAACACTAATCACTCTAATGGTGAATTATTTACTATATGTATCACTCCAAGTTCACCTTATGAAGAATATTTTGTGTTGTACACATTCATGCAAATTAAGCAAAGCTAAAAAGATTAAAAACATGTACATTTCAGAGTAAAAGCTATTTATTTTCTTACGTTAGGGTTGTTGAGCCAGCTAATCTCTAAGTAATTTTTTTCAGTGCGTGGCAACCGTGCTCAAACTGTTGTAAAGAGGAGCAATGCAAGATAATTCTGCATTTCTCTCAGCTCAGATTTGTCAAATACAGTATAATACATTAATGCTAAAATGGACTTTTTTTCTTTACAGTGCAGAAAGTCCCTGCGCTGCCCGCAATGAATCAAAATCCAGGCTGCAGTGGAAACTGAATCAACACTTTATAAAGAGAAAAAAAATGAGACTGCGATCAGTGCGATGTAGAAGTCATTTCACAGATTTGATGTGCAGCTGTAAATTGGACACAATTATTAATTTGAGAAAAGGGCCTGCTAAATCTATCACAGTGTTATTGTAACAGGCACTAAATAATGAAATAAATGTTCACAGTAGTGAGGCCCTGTACCGGTTGTTTTAAGGGCAGGAATTGCTCAGATTTTCCCCTTTTGTTGTCACAGCTCACACTGAAAGATTTAACAGCAGTTTGCATATTGCATTGGTAACATCAGATTGTATATCAGGATTTATAATTTAAATTAAGGGTATTAACGTCACCACAGATTAGTTTGTCTTTTTTTCAAATACTGAGAACACATCATCACATAGGAGAAATGTGCAGATGGGCAGAGCTGGGGGAAATTTATGGCCATCCTGGAATTTGTGTGTGTGTGTGTGTGTGTGTGTGTGTGTGTTCCACTCCTTCCAGTGTCTCCTATATTCACTTATTGTAATACATGGTTTTGCCACAAGAGGGCACTTCACACAAGTAAAAAAAAATAACTACATTTGTACATTTTCTGGAGGAAATGTGCTTGTTCTTTTAATCCATAAAAATTAGCACACCTCTCCTCAACAGGCCACATGATTTGAGGCATCATAATTTACTTAAATATGTAACGAATAAAATTCAAGCCAAAAAGATTCAGGGTCATTCTCTGAACTCGGCTCTAAATTTAGGTCTTCGTTAATTTTTTTGTACAGTTGAACTATACACACAAATGATGAGGAAAGCCAAAATATGAAAAGCCATGGATCAATATTTACCGAGTAATCCATTATTTTGTCGA
Source organism: Myxocyprinus asiaticus (assembly GCF_019703515.2). Lineage (NCBI taxonomy): Eukaryota > Metazoa > Chordata > Actinopteri > Cypriniformes > Catostomidae > Myxocyprinus > Myxocyprinus asiaticus. The sequence continues at coordinate 45,751,835 of NC_059362.1, read as the reverse complement.
GGGGTTAAAATTACAAGTTTCGCCTATGATATTGGAGCAAAACTACAGGTCAAAAAAATAACCTTAGAAAGGTGTGAGCATCATTATTTTATTTGTACACAGAGATTGGTAGATCTGTTACTAAAATCAGTTGATTTCACCACCCCTTGTTGCATTATATGGCAATGGTGCGAGTCCAAAAATGGGAAAAAGCACTTTTATGTGTTGTTTTTCCAAAGTTTGAGTGCCTCTAACTCCAGAAGTATTAAAGATATCTTAATATCCTTATAGGTTCTGATTCAAAACAAACTTTCCTTTTTGCATCCCAATTTTTAAGGCTCTATATGGTGAAATCCCAGAGATATGGGGCTCTAAATGTGGCTCCATGCATAAATTGTTCAATTTTACCCATTTTCAGTTGTCGTAAACCAAATGTGAGTCACATGGAATGAAGTTAGTTTTTCTAGATCTGAAGTACAAACAATGTTGAAACTAGAAATGTACCTTTATTTACCATTGAAAATAAATCAAATCTAACAATTTTCAGATGGAGCCATATTGAGAGCCCCATATATCTGGGATTTTGCCTTAATAATGAAGAAGCAACAAGGAAAGTTTGTTCTGAACCTGAATCTAAAAGGATATAAAGATATCTTTAAGACTTCTGGAGTTATAGGCACTCTAACATTGGAAAAACAGCTGCTTTTTCCAATTTTGGACTCACACCACTGGCATATAATGCAACCAGTGGTGCTGAAGTCAACTGGTATTAGTAATATATGTACCAGTCTCGGAGTAAAAATAAAATAATGATGCGGACACCTTTCTAAGGTTATTTTTTTTTTACCTGTAATTTTGCTCCAAAACCACAAGTGAAAATTGTCCTTTTGACCCCCCTCTACAAAATAATGGATTACTCAGTAAATATTGATCCATGTCATTTAATATATTGGCTTTCACCATCATTTATGTTTATCTTTCAATAGAAAAAGTATTAACAAAATCTTAAATTTCAGCCGTGGAAGTTTCTAAAAATGTTGTCGATTTGACACATAATTACCATTCACATGTATGATATTTGGGGAAACAAACATCATTTATTTGATATGGATGGTTGAATAAAGTGGCTGGAGTAGCTTTGCAGTGTGTCAGCAACAGAACGGGCCATCCATACATTGTTAAGTGAGCGATTTGCTTTTAACGTAATACAACGTGACGCTTACATCCAATGTGAACAGGGCAGCAAACACCACTAATAACCCCGTCCTAGACAACATCTTGATATGCAGTGCGTCTGCGCTCTACAATAACACTCGTTTTTCTGTCAGCAGAGAATGTGACTGAGTCAAGCTAATCCAGACGCAGCTGAAATTTACAATCTGTCTCCAACAAACTCAATGACACAGTCGTTCTCCAGAGCAGCTCTTCTATAATAGGCAATGAGAGTTTTGTGTTTTATAGAGAAGACGTAACTAATTACTGTTTTATTGCAGAGGTTGTAGAGATTGTTGACATTTTCAAAACAGGTTTGTATATGCCCTGAACAGGATGCCTTGTTGAAAATTATCTGACCTGGTAACTGATTAATTGTAGGTTCGAACCCCACAAGAGTTGATTCATGAACTATCACCACTGTGTTTTTGATCAAGACACTTGTGGGACAGTAAGCAGAGCTGGAGACAAGACTAGACCCCCTAACGATGTTGGATAAAAATATAGCCGAAGCTGGTTTGCTTGTCTTAGCTGGTCTCAACCTGGGCAAGCTACTGTGGCAAGGAGGAGGGCGGGGCCGGGCCGTGATGACGCACGCCCGGCCCCTAACCAGGCTAATCAAGCTGACGAGGGGATAAAGGCCGCCGGAGGCGGAGGTTCGGGAGAGAGAGAGCTTCAGGCAGCTGCCCTGTATGTGTTTGTGGTTATGTGTGTTTTTGTTTACCTTGATGCTTCACCCACTTCTCGCCGCCTCCTTTCCCGTTTACCCCGTTACAGCTGGTTTAGCTGGTCATCCAGCTGAAAAGTGCCCCAAACCTAGGAGCGGGTAAAAATATTAATTTCCCGATGCATCGCGATCTTCATTTGAACGATCTCGATATCGATTCTTAAATCCCAAGACTGATCTTTTACTCTATGCGAATCCCTCCACTACATTGAGAGAAAAATCACTCGCATTTGCAACCAAATTTCGCGCTATGCGACTAAAAATGTAGCCTATATATTTGGCGACTGGCTGGTAAATGTTTAGATTTCACTCACCAGTGAATGAATTGTGTAGTACAGATGAGATAAAGCCATTCGAGTCTCTTTCGTTAACATGCGCTAATTTAAAGACGCTGTTTGGAGAAATGCAGGTTTTCTTAAAGAGACAGTACCAGTTTTTAGGTGTTCAAAAAATCAATGTAAATTACTGTTGCAATAGGCTGTGTTTTATGTAAGCATATAGGCAACATTCGCAACATTATTGAAACTGTAAACATATAAAGGCACGGCACCCCCTCATTACACAATAGAGCAATAGAGTTTATGCGCTGAAATTTCACTTGGTTTCAAAATATGAAACAATGCAACAGTCCCCTCTATACAGCCTGAACTTGTTCAGAACGTTGAATGTTTGTGACACTTCCGCTAAAAACAATCTAGACGCAGCGCAAGAATGAAACAGAGCGCAGGTGTCTCGATATACTATTTTGAAAATTGAAAGTTCTTCTCAACACGTGTTTAAATGTGCCGGTCCTGCGCAAGACGCTGAAGAAACAGCGAGACATGGTGCAACTTTCAAAGACATTCATCCAGCATGTGTTTACATAAGAAAACGATGAGGAAACAGAACAGACGTGCGCAAAAACACGTTCTTTCTCTTCGGTTTGCGCGTGTCTGTGAGTGAGAGGGCGTGCGCTAAACAAGTTCGGTAAGCCTGTTTATTTTTTCATTAATTACAAACCTGACCCGAACCCAAAGTCCTACTAAAAAAAACTGACCCGAACCCGGTCCGAAACCCATCGGGTTCTCAGGTACCGTCTGGCCCGGGTCAGGTTGCAGGCTTATAATGTAAATACAACTAAATAGTAAATATTATGCAAACTATAAACATGTAACAAAATATAATATATTAAATTTTATCATATTTATTGATTAAATGCATTGACTTGTTCATTTTTAAAATGTGACCAAAATGATGAAAAACTAATACAATTTGTAAAATTAACATTTTCATAATGTACATAGTTAGAAGGTCCCCTGTATAATTACCAGCATTAGCTGGGAGAAAATATAAGCACAATGGCCATTATATCTAAAATATACCCATACCAATCTGTCTTGTCCTGTGTTGGTGTCTGTGTTTCCCTCTCTCTCCCTCTTGTATTTAGCAGGTGCCACTCAGCTCTGTTGCCAGGACAACTGATTGTTTCTCCACCCAGCTTGTCACCAGCGGCACCTGCCTCCAATATGTATACCAGCTCCTATATATATACATACTCTCCTTTGTTTTGTCTTTGTTGGATTGCAACTCTGTCAGCGTGTTCTGGTCTGTTTCCTGTCAGTCAAAAAAAAAATCAAGACCAAACACTTTCCAAAACAAGACCTATTGGTCTAAGAACCAGCATAGAAAACGTTTTCACCTTATGTTTTCAATTTTACCAATAGAAATTTCAGATACATGTTTTTACATTGTCAATAAAAATCTAATTCCGTGATGTAAGCTTTGATTAAAAAATATTTTCCTAATGCAGTCTGGTTGAGCCCAGATCAAGACCCACCCACAAAATATTGTAATTTTTATTCATTTAATTTAGTTAAAAATTACTCCATTCAATTTGGTTAAAATAAGTTAATCATTCAAATAAGTTAAAGCATGAAAAAGTAAATTCTACATTTGTACTCTATTCAAACATGTCAAATTTATTGCTCTAGCATATAAGTAAATATTATTTATGATTGTTATCTTTACAATGTGTCATCATGTATCAATCCTAAAGTAGAAACCCCTGTCATATTTATTCGCTTATTTGAGTATATTTCACCGGTAAATAAAATAAGTACATTTTACTTAAAGGAATAGTTCACCCAAAAATGAAAATTTGCAGATAATTTACTCACCTTCATGCCATCCAAGATGTATCTGAGTTTCTTTCTTCATCAAAACAGAATTTAAGATTTTTAGGATTTCATTTCAGGCCTCCTCCTCTAAACAATGCAAGTGAATGTCCTCCATTTTTTGACGGTCCAAAATGCATATTTAGGGTGCATCAAAATAATCCACACGATTCCAGTCGACAAATAAAGTTCTTCTGAAAGCAAACGATTGATTATTTTAAGAAACAAAATAATACTTATATATTTTTTAACTACAAATGTTCACTTCCGTACATCTCTGTGACATGCTCATGAGGGGGATGACGTAAGCTCGTTGGTAAGGTCACGCGTCACGCGGAGGAGGAGTCAGGAAGCGCGTCATTGTTTACATTGTTTTTTATTATTATTATTATTAATATTATTTGGAAATTATTTTTTATTTTATTTTATATTGTTTTGAAATTGTTTTGGACTGTTTTAGTTTGTGAACGGCGCTTGGCCTGTGCTCCGTGCAAGTTTCTGTTGTAAACAATGACGCACTTCCTGCCTCCTCCTCCACGTGACCTTACCAACGAGCATACGTCATTCCTCTCATCAATATTATTTTACGAAGTTAAATCGATTTTTCTTAATTTTATATAATTAACATTTACTTAGAAAAACTGTGTGCAAAAACTTGCTAAATAAAAATAAAGTAAATCTTACTAGTCATTTTAAACCAATTAAAACTAATTAGTATGCAATAACCGACCATATGACAACCTTATAGAATTATCCAATGGCATAATTGTACTGTAAATATGCCATTTTTGACAATGCACAATGACACGAAGAATGTGTATTCAGAAAGTAAATAGCAGCAGTTTTGATTTCATCCTGATTTTAAACAAATAATTCATTTTAAAAAAATTAATGATTCAGTCACAAATTCTATAATGTACTTTAATTATTCAAGAAATGTGTCACTTTGATGCATTTAAAGAGATAATTAGTTCTGTTATCATTTACGCACCCTCATTTAGTTCTCATATGAATTTTTTTCTTCTGTGGAACACAAAAGGAGATGTTAGAATGTTATTATTGTATATTAGAAAATAAATAATATTGTGTAGACATGAGACAAAGTTCTAATATTTACTAAATATCTTTCTAAAGTCTTCACTTATACTCCTAATGTTGCTAAAGTCACTTCTGCTAATCCTGCTTGTGGCAAGACAGTGTTGAAACATCAGAAAGACATTCCCACATTAAGGAAAATTCCCTGTTCCAAGACCATTTCTTTGTATTACACAAGATGGCAGCAGCGTCCCAGCAAAAGATTGAAGTTTTCTAATTGAACTGGATGGCTGAGCACAGAGCAGAGGAACTTCTGTGTCCACTAATGTGCAGTGCATTGAATACTGATTTTTAATATTGTTTATCTTTCTTCAGTTTGGTGATTTTCAGTTTGTTAAAACACTTTCTCATCTACTAGCCTAATATGCAGATAGAAGAAATCACTTTAAGCCATAACGCTATTAAACATTGCTTTGTTTGTTTGAGCACCTGTTCATCCCGACACAGCAACATTGACTAATGGTGTGAGTTTGGGGCGGGACCTTTTGTTTGGCTGACCAATAGAAGATGGATAAAGTGTTCAGAAAACCTGTTTGAAACTGCTTGACTTCGTTGCCTGTTCTTCCTCCTTTTTGTCACCTATAAAATGTCACATGACAAACAATTTCAGACAGCAGTGACGATGAGCTTAATATCAGATCTGAGGACTGATCATTTCAGAACAACCATCTCTTAACTTTTGTAGAGGATGCAGATCTTTTTTTACAGTATGTGACTATTAATTCTGACATTTGTACAAAAACTCACAATAGACGACAGCCATGTTTGTAGTCCAATGGATTAATGAATGGCAAACATTGTAGTTTGGACTTGTCATTTATTAGGTTACAAACAGCTTTGTATTCCGGGTTCAATACAAGTTAAGCTCAATCAACAGCATTTGTAGCATAATGTTGAATACGACAAAAAATAGTTTTGACTCGTCCCTCCTTTTCTTTAAAAAAAAGCACAAATTGAGATTACAGTGAGACACTTACAATGGAAGTCAATGGGGTCAATAATCTGTAAACATTAAAATACTCACTGTTTCAAAAGTATAGACACAAGACATAAACAATATGTGTGTTAACATGATTTTACTGTCATAAAATCACTTACTAACCGCATCTGTGTAAAGTTATAGACAATTTTACAACTCTGATGCCATGATGACGTGAACCCTGTAATCTCAGTAAACAATGATTTAAACAACTTTACAGCTAAAATAATACACTAGTTTTAACAGGAGAATTAATGCAAGTGCTTTTATAAAATTATACGTGGCTCGTTGTGCATGACACCGTGGAGACTCACAGCATGTGGAGGCTCATGCTACTCTCCGCGGTCCACGCACAACTCGCCACACGCCCCCATTGAGGGCGAGAACCACTAATTGCGACCACAAGGAGGTTACCCCATGTGACACTACCCTTTCTAGCAACCGGGCCAATTTGGTTGCTTAGGAGACCTGGCTGGAGTCACTCAACACGCCCTGGATTCAAACTCGCGACTCGCGACTCCAGGGGTGATAGTCAGCGTCAATACTCGCTGAGCTACCCAGACCCCCATTCACTTCCATTGTAAGTGTCTCACTGTAACACAGATTTCAGCTTTTTTTATTTTTGTTTATTTTTGTTATTTAATGCAAAATATTCCTTTAAGGAATTTTGCAGTCAAAAAATTAGTGTAATGCATTATATTTTAAATTGTTGTAATCAGATTACAGGTACTGACTTTCAATTAATTTAATTATTTTTAAGTACATCATAGGGTTAATCTTATTTCTAATATGTTATTTACGTGCCCTGTAACGAGTCATTGTGATGAAGAATTTTGAGGTGCTGTGTGCATGGATTGTGTGTAAAGGCCGAAACGTACTTCACGCAAGTACGCAGACGCGAGCACTTGGACAACGCACGGCCAATGCGTGGTCCCGTTGTACATATTGCTCTGGCAGTTACAAATCTCAGACCACAAGAGGGCAATAGATTTTTTAGGCATGACCACAAAACTGTGCTGTGCCTTCAGAGGCTGTATACGGAGGCAGGATGAAAATAAGGTGCTTTTCAAACTGTTCGGAGACCAGTTTCCTTAAGAGTTGTCAGTTAAGCCATTAACTGATTAGGCAGCAAGTCAGCTGTCTATGTTTTAGGATGCAGCCCGGATGTGGTAGATGAATGGATAGTTGAGGAGTGGGGGAAAGACACGGAGAAAAAACAAGTTTGAATGGACCGGGGACAAAAAGTCGTATATATTTTTCGAAAAGATTCAACTCAAATTGCTGCCCGAGTCTGCCATGACAGTTGTTGATTAAAAGAAGAAAATCTGCTGTAGTGCCCCTTGTGACAACACTGAGAATGTACACGTACTTGCGTTGTGTTATGAATTGAGCGCTGACACATTTCACAACGCAACGACACGTGAAATCGAGCTTGCGTAGCAAGGTGTGTCTGTATTCACGTACTTACGTAGAGTATGTTTGGGCCTTAACAATGAACAAGAAAGATATATTGACATTGTTTTACAATGAAGTAATTATTAAAGTAATCTGATTACAATTTTTAGAGAAATATTTTTATTTGTAGTGGATTACTATTTTTAAGTAGCTCACCCAACACTGTACATATCTAATATTTCAACTATATCATGATCATTTGAAGCTAAAACCCAGTAACTTTAGTTGTAAGGATACAAAACAGAGACTTTTTGACCTATAACCCGACATTCATGCGCCTTGAAAAGTAGTCCCACCACTAAAAGTTTAAACAGTGTTGTATGAAGTACCCAATCTTCCTACTTAAGAAAAGGTAAAGGTACCTTTATGGAAATTAACTCAAATGAAAGTTAAAGCAGCTCATGAAAAATAAGGGATATTATATAGGCCAACGTATCAAAAGTGAATGGATTTAAGTTCATTCTTACAGGTTAAAAGGGTTTTTCAAATGTTATTTTAATGTAAGGTAATGTACCTTGATTAAATGTAAATGTTACTGCATGTTATTGATGCATGAACGGTTATTACACATATGGTGGGAGATTTAAACAAATCTTATAGTAGCCTATATAACTTCATCGGTATTACACAATGCTCATAATGTTTAAGACAAAAACGTATCCGTTAATTTCGAGCCAAAAAACACAGATAAAACATGAAATTAATTCTCTTTAGTCAGCTTTTTGAACAGATTTGACCAATTCAAAAGAATCAAATTGATCAAACGATTCGACTCACAATTTGTTTTTGAATCAGACTTCACAATCACTGAATCGCATGCAGTTTTACATTTTAACCCTTGTGCGACCTTCGGGACATTTTTGTCTTTTTGGTTTTTTTCGATCGTTTTGGCTGTGTTAATGCCCACGACATAAATTTGGTCAAAGGTGTGTATTTTTGGGGGAATGTTGATATTTCAACCTAATAATACATCTATAATACACTGTGTACACACAATAGTTACACTCAGGACCTTCAGGACAAAAATGTCCCCATTGAAACCCATTAAAACTGCAATATTTGATCCCAGTGCCATTAAAGCATCAAATCATGAATTCTATGATATTATGCTTTCATTCCGGAGCCCTGGCTTCAAAATTTACATTTGTAATATTTTCACCAGATGGCGCCATTTTTCTCATGTTTAGCCTATGGAGCAAATACAAGCTTTTCCCCTATTCTCTGTTTGCTGTATTATAGAGCACTGCAGCCCAATTGAATAAATGATGCAGGTAAAATTGTGTGTGTGTGTTGGTATGGATGTCAGAGTGTGTTTTGTATGTATGTATTGAGAAATATGTGTGTGTGTGTGTGTGTGTGTGTGTGTGTGTGTGTGTGTGTGTATGTGTGTGTGTGTGTGTGTGTGTGTGTGTGTGTGTGTGTATATGTGTGTGTGTGTGTGTGTGTGTGTGTGTGTGTGTGTGTGTGTAAAAAAACAAGAGTGGCATTATATAAACAAACTGGCATTTAAAGGGTTAAAATCCTGAAAATGAATGAATATTTGGTAGTTATGATCAGGACATTTAAAGTGTAAAATAATATCAATATATTATATTATTATGGCAGTATTTTTGATGCAAACATTTTTGTCCTCTAAGGACCTCTGAGTAACTTTTTTAAATTGACGCACAAGGGTTAAATTTCAAAAAGTAGTGAAGTAAAAGAGAAAGTCGGCAGAAACTATATACTATATACTGTTTATAGTAAATAACTGTACTGTAACAAAGTAGGCCTATTTGTTCTTTGTTACTATATACCTCTGATTTATGTAAATGTATATAATCTCTTTATCAAAAATACTAGCTTCACATTTCTGCTTTTATCCCCTCCAGTATGCTTGATAAATATAACTGTGTTGTAAATGCATTTAGTAAATACGATTGTTTGCTTATAAAAAATGTATCGGGGAAGAGTCAAAATTATTTACTCTAATAACCTATAAACGTAACTTTTATCAAACCCGAAACGTTGTTTAAGCATTGACCTCACTAAATTCCAGATTTTCTTATTTGTAGTGCATGTGTTATGGAGTCATACTCCTGATTGACAGCTCCACTTGGTAATGCAATGTTGTCATTTTTGAGATAAGTCACTGCCTCCAAAACATCACAGCTATTATAAATAGCTTCTTTATTGTGATTGTTTCATATTTCAGGTTAAAATTAGATCTGGGACATGTGGCTAGATCTAAACAGGGAAGCGTCTTAACATTACGTCTAAATACAGAATAAAATTTCTTTCAGCTATGCAAGGGCAGATTTTTATTATAGCTCTCATTACAACAGAGAAGCTTAACCTCTTCCCCACTCCCAAATTTAGCATCAATATTATTGCTTCTGTTTACCATCTGTTTACTCTTGCTATGACAACCAACACATGAGTTTGCCGGTGAATATTGAATGTATTTGCAGCAAATAATTGGCCATATTTACTAAAAATATGCACTATATATATATATATATATTTATATATCTTTGACAATGTTACAGGCCGATATTGGAAGCTGACAATATCAGTGCTTATTTTTTTCCAATTCAAGCACTCTTTTATAATGCAATAGAAAATAAACAGTTTTCCATCTTTTCTATTGTACATTATGAGGTTTGGTGCGTGATTTTACTTTATGCATGTACATATCTAGATTTTTTTGTTTTTGTTTGTTTGTTTGTTTTAAACAGGCAAAGCAATATACACAGATGAAAGTCTGGGATTTTTTTTCAAATGTTTTGAATAATAATAGCACATGATTTGAGATGAGTTACACAAATGAAAATGGACAATTTTGTAGTATTTTGAAATATGTGTTGCATATATGTACAAATATGTTTAGCATTTATTGCCATATATCAGATTTCTGTATGTTGAGACATGATTCCTATTCCCTCTGACACATATTCATATTTCAAGAGCAACTTTTGGCTCATGATCTGATTATTTTTGAACTGAGCTAATGGGATTTTGTGTCTTCATTATTGTTGCATTTCTGGCGTGTGATATACGCCGTCTGTGTTACAGTCTACTTGTTAATAGCCACAGCTGTTGTCTCAAGAGGTTTCATATACACCCACTACACCCGCTTGTGTGAAAGTATCTCCAGAGCCCATTCCAAGCCGGACGTCCTGAAGAGGGTGCAAGAAGATTCACAGCAACAGTAACTAGCAAATACTGACCTACTGTAAACACAAAGTTTAAAAGGGGAGTCACATTGTTTAAGAACAGCGTGTCTCACACTCTTTAGCAGTGTCCAGACGACAACTAGGAGAACAAAACTTCCTTCTGGGCTGCGTCACAATCACTCACGATTCAGGGATGTCAGTGGAAGTGAATCGTGGACTTTGTATTACTTTATTTTTACGCTTAAAGGAATAGTTCACCCAAAAATGAAAATTCTCTTATCATTTACTCACTCTCATGCCATCCCGGATGTGTATAACTTTCTTTTTTCTGCTGAACACTAACAAAGATTTCTCTGTAGGACCATACAATGCAAGTGAATGGTGACCAGAACTTTAAAGCTCCAAAAAGCACATAAAGGCTGCATAAAAGTAATTCAGTGGTTTAATCCATGTCTTCAGAAGGGATATGATAGGTGTGGGTGAGAAACAGATCAATATTTAAGTCCTTTTTTACTAAAAATTCTCCTCCCTACACAGTAGGTGGTGATATGCACGAAGAATACGAATCACCAAAAACAAAAGAAGAATAATGTGAAAGTGAAAGTGGAGATTTATAGTGAAAAGGGACTTAAATAATGATCTGTTTCTCACCCACACCTATCATATTGCTTAAAAAGACATGGATTAAACCACTGAATTACTTTTATGCTGCCTTTATGTGATTTTTGGAGCTTTAAAGTTCTGGTCACCATTCACTTGCATTGTATGGACCTACAGATCTGAGATGTTCTTCTAAATATCTATATTCTATACTGTATGCTATGGCAGCAATTGACTCATTCATGTCTGTTTTTATTTCTACTTAGAAATTTTAGGAGACATCTGAATGTGTCTGAGGACTCCAAGTCTTCTGAACCATGAAAGAGCCTATCTGAACCCCTCCTCTCCAGATATCGCTCTGTGTCAGTTTTGCTTTGCCTAATACGTTCATAGCGCGGATCAGAGGGAGGCAACGCAAAGATTAGGGCTATTCTAGTGCGGCAGACCGAGAGGGATGATTGGACGAAATTAATGAGGCGGGACTGTCATGATTCCTAATTAGAAACAACACTAAAAAACTATTTTTGGTTCTGTTCCTATGGAGAGAATTTGACCAGAGCCCTCGGACAATCCCAGTACACTGCAGCGGGAGGGCTGGGACCCAGATCACAGCATAAATATAGAGCGACACGACCCACAGGCAGAGCCGTAGCTAGTTGGTTGAAAGGTGATAACGATTCTAGGAGCCCAAAGGTCCAGGGGGCCCGACAACAAATTCTGAACTGTATTTTTTAATAGGGCCCAGAGCAAAAAACAGTCAGGGAGCTGAGGTTACCTTGCTACGGCCCTGCCCACAGGGTCGAGTGTGTGACTATAAAAATACACTAGAGTAGTTAGACTCTAATTTTAGTAATCAGGAAGAGCACTAAAGCTCCAGTGTTGTTTTGCATTTTCTAATACATATGTAGCATTATATATTAGTTAAACTATATAGGTAAAGACATTGTTACAGATAGATAGACAAAAAGAAAGAAAACAAGGCAAGAATGAAGGAGAGATAGAAATGGTTTAAGCAGATTAAAGGCCTTGTTTGCATTTACATTTTCTGACAAATGGAGTTTGAATAGTCTTGGACCATTTGAACATTCCGTTAATGTAGGCTTAGGGGATTTTAGGGATATTTGATCACCCGCGATGCGAAAACCGTAATTTCGATCAGTTAGAAAAGTCAGAGCAACGTGAGTCAGAACAGTCTGAAGGTCTGTGCCAAGTTTGGTGGATGTAGCTTGAAAGCTCTAGGACGAGTTAAGGTGGTCGTACACCAGACGAGAAGCACCACGCCGCATCGCATCGTGGCTGGACACGGTACAGATATCAAACAAGGGGCACGTCGATGCGGTTCAGGTTGCAGACAATACACACAAAAGTTACCAAGGTTTTTCCCTTGTTCATATGATAATGATTTGGGTTGAATTTAATGGAAAATATGCGAGTTACGCTCCGTAACGCGGCAGAAATTTGAGCAGCCTACGGAGTCATAACTGGGCGCGGCCGACAGAGGGCGAGTGGTGGTGGCGGTGTGCATACCTTCATTGAAAACAGTTGTTTCGAATTTTAGAACGGCGATACATTTATAGCATTTTCTACAAATAAATTATTTAATGACTTTAAAAATGTCACGTGGTGTAACCGTCAAGTTAAATTTGTATTTATTTTTCTACCCAATTTGGAATGCCCAATTCCCAATGTGCTCTATGTCCTCGTGGTGGTGTAGTGACTCGCCTCAATCCGGGTGGCAGAGGACGAATCTCAGTTGCATCTTATCACGTGGCTTGATGAGCGCGTTACCGCGGAGACGTAGCGCGTGTGGAGGCTTCACGCCATTCTCCGCGGCATCCACGCACAACTCACCACATGCACCACCGATAGCGACCACGAGGAGGTTACCCCATGTGACTCTACCCTCCCTAGCAACCGGGCCAATTTGGTTGCTTAGGAGACCCGATTGGAGTCACTCAACTCACCCTGAATTCGAACTCGTGACTCCAGAGGTGGTAATCAGCGTCTTTACTTGCTGAGCTACCCAGACCTCAATACATGAGAATGTATGCAACTTAATTGTTAATTTCAAAAACGTTTTTAAACATATGTTTCAAGGTAAAAAATATTTTTTACAAACATCATGAATTTTTAAGTCAAGAATTTCAAGAAGTTTTCTCATGGTTACACCAAATGACCTGAAACAAAATGCGCCTTTTCAAATATTGATATTTAATGATATGACAAAATAATGTTTTGTTTTCAAAACTTCACACACAGTTTTGCGGGTCTAAAGAGATCTTCTCTGTTTTACAATTTTTTGTCACATGACAACAAAATTGCTACCTACATGTTGGTTACACCACATGACATGATTTGGTGGACAAAAGTTTTCATGTATTAATCATATATTTATATGTATATATATATATATATATATTTTTTTTTTTTTATTGTTTCACTACTTATTTTTTATAACCTTTTAAACTCTGTGGACCTGCCGGCTGGTCCAAAAGGGGGCGCTATATCGCGAAAAAAGTTTATGCTTAAAATGCTAAAGTTGCCGCATACATAAGTCAGGCATTCGTTGTATCGTTAGAAAGCTTAGAATCTATACTTTTCACAGATAACCATCACTTCTGCATTTATGTTACTTAAAATAACAAAACAAGGCCTTAAAACATCCACGTCGCAAATAAGCGCCACCTAGTGGTTATGTGGTAGAAATATGAATATGAATATAAAAGTCTTTAAAATAGCACTTAAATAGACAAATCATATATCAAATGAAAGCACTCATTCTCAGGAACATGACTGTATAGTTTATTTTGTTGCACAATAAAATAATAATAAAAGATTATTCAGCACAACTCATTCATGAATTTCAGCTTTTACTGAGATAATTATGTATTAATTTTACTATCACTGGACGGTTACAAAACATGAAATTTTTTAAGTGAAACCCCAGAAAATTTTACAAATGTTCAGCATAGAAGAGGTGTATTAAAGTAATTGTTTTGTGTGAATTGCATTTATAATGTATTTTTGAATAATTTATTTAGAAGATTAGAAAATTTGTGTTACGTCGACTCTTTTACATTCTCTGAAGAAAGTGTAGGTGGTGTTTTTGCATGATTTAACATGATTTTCTTTTCTCACTTTGAGTGTTTTCGGAAGAGAGGGAGCCCCCCCCCCCCCTCGTGCCCCGGACCAGGAGGGGAGTGCCTAACCCTAGGCACTCCTCTCTAACCCCTAACCCTAAAACTACCTAACCCAAACCCCATCGCACCGCGAGGACACCAGGGATGCTGTCCTAACCCTAAAACCCTTTGATTAAAAAAACAAATTAATTCAAAATTGTTTCTGTTTTTGTTGTTTATTTCCAAACCCCACATTAGAAAATAACACTGTTTTCAACTCTGACATTTAAATAGAGCGCTCGGCTCACAGGAAGAGACTTTACCAAAGCAGGTCATGCAAACAGTGTGGAAGGCCTCCAGCGTTATAGCACCTTTGTGGGAAAAATAATAAATAAAAATAAACAGCTTTTTAAAAGTCAGTGCAAAACATATAAACAATGCATAGAGATCCATTGGCAAATCTCTGGAAAGAGCTGCAAAAGTCCCATATTTTGATGAGTGTACCCAGAAACATTTTTTGCCCTTTAAATCCTTAAAACCGGAGTCCGATGTTCTGGGTCGCACTCGTAAAAAAACACAGTGTTACAAAAAAGGGACATAAAACAATCATTTAAACATAAAGAGACTGCAAGTTACATTTTACATCAGGTGAACGTCAGTGTTACAGAATTGTTGCACCTTTTGTAGCAGTAAATATGCAGAAAAGCTTAGAAGCAATATATTTCAATATTAAAAATGTGCTTTGCATTCAGTTATTATCATCCAACATTTTAATTTAATGATATATTCTGTTGGTTTATAGGAGGTTGAAGCTGCAGGAAGAACTAAGAAAGAGAAACAAGTGAACATGTAGGTGGTTTTCTGATTATTTGACAGCTGTATGTAAAGTCTAATTAATAAAATTAAGTATAAAAAAGTGAGTATAGAGATTAATAGGGTTTCCGGGTTTTAATTATTATTAGTAGTAGTAGTATTAATGACAATAATATATTTTATTATTAATAATAATATTAACTTATTATTATTACTTATAATAATTGCTATTATTACTTTAATAATAATAATAATAATAATAGTATTATTATTTATGTTAAATTAATTATAATTATTTAATATTATAATTTTATAATTAATTTAATAACAATCAACAAAACAATAAGTTATAACAACAATATTAATATTATTTATTATTGTTTTGTTGTTATTATTTTTACATTAATTATAATTAAATAATATTATTATCATCAATAAGAGACCAATTTTACATAGATATTTTATTATTGATAAGAGACCAGAAATATCTTGTAACTATTTTAAATAGTTACGGTGTTATGTATAAAGGCTATCGACATTATTGGCCACCATTTTTTCTGGATATTGTATCAGTACTGAACATTAAAAAACACACTAATAATGTTATTTAAACTGTTCAAGGTAACACTGAAGTGTAACCCATCAAACTAGCACTACTTTAAGGTGTACTACCTCTTAATTAAACAAAAGCAGTAATATGCAAATTATCAGCCAAAGTGCAGGAAGTGTAAAAGCTGAATATTAAAACATTTTTATCAATTTTGCAAAGAGATTTTGACAGGTTGCACACTAATAACACCGTACTAAATGGTTATCTTTTACCATTTGAATTTAAATATTTAGACCAGCCCAGAGTTTTGTTATTTCACAGCGTTTTAGTTATTTTATGAGAAATAAGAACTTACCCCTGATTTAGAATGACGTGTAAATAGCCTACATCAATAATGTTGAGATCAGTAACACATTAAAAACACAAAGACGTCCATGATGCTTACAAAGAAATTCTCATTTTAAAGCCATCCCCTTTAACACAGTCACAAACAAACAAAAAGTAAAACAAAAAGAGTTTATCGTGAGTTAAGGCACCAATAGAGGCACTATTATTATCATCACTGAAGCGAAGTTTGACGTGTGAGCATAAAAATGGAAATTCACTACGACATATCTGTCTGGTTTCAAACCGTCTGGCCAGCTTGAGGTCGTGAAAGGGCATTTCACCTGAACTGGAGCACAGTGAATCCTTCAAACAGAAAACATACACATACACACAAGAGCAATATACATTAGATACGTTTCTCTTTCATACACACGCTTGAATATTGAAAACATCAAACAGACTCAATGTGCGATGGTGACTTTAAGGGATAGCTCACCCAAAAAAATGTCAGATTTGGCGATCATTTACTGACCATCGTGTTATTCTAAACCCGTATGACTTTCTGTCTTCTGTGGTGCACAAAAAGAGACATTTTGCAGAATGTTTTGGCTGCTCTTTTCCATGCAATAGTAGTGAACGGGGACTAGAGCTATTAAGGCTTCACATCAAGAAGTCTTAAAACGACACAAGGGTGAATAAATGATGACAGAATCTTTATTTTTGGGTGAATTATTTCTTTATACTTCAAGCAAATGCTTTTAACTATATATAGATGATATCATAGCAACAGAGTACATTTTATAGTTGTCCATATGCTTTTAGTAGTCATGCAGTAGTTTATTATTTTAGGAATATTCCGGGTTCAATACAAGTTAAGCTCAATCGACAGCATTTGTGGCATTATGTTGATAACCACAAAAATGTATTTTGACTCGTTGCACTTACAGTGGAAGTCAATGGGGCCAATTTATGGAGGGTGTAAAGGCAAAAATGTGAAGTTGTAAAATTGGCTATAACTTTACACAGATGCGGTTATCACACTAACATCATGTTAACACACATATTGTTTATGTCGTGTGGCTATACTTTTAAAACAGTGAGTATTTTAACATTTACACACTGATCCCATTGACTTCCATTGTAACTGCCACACTGTAATCTCAATTTTTGCTTTTTTAAAGAAAAGGAGGGATGAGTCGAAATTATTATTTCATTATGCCACAAAGGTTGTCGATTGAGCTCAGCTTGTATTGAACCCGGAATATTCCTTTAATGGACTTTCAAACGAAATTGCAAAACAAGTTGACCTGATTGTCCGTGATAAAAACAATGACAAATACACACACAGCCACAAACATACAGTACATAAAGCTGGTTTGGGGTGTTTTTATGCATGATAAATGCTTTGATGACGTCATACAGATCATCTGCTAAACAGATGATCACCGCTAAACTGAACTCGAATGAAAAGATCGATAAGAATAACACAAAAATAATGTATAAAACTAGGTCGCCTGTAAGTCTTTATATATATATACACATCACGCCTCTGGTTGCATTCCACTCTGAAATTATTGCACAGTGAAGCCACTGTTAGCGGGTCATGACCACGCCAGTGGTCGCTCTCCTGTATAAAAATAGAATAAGAACGTTGGAACAACAAACAAGCCTTCATCTTTTCAGACAGGCGAAAAGCCAGACTCGTTTGGGGGCTTCAGGCAGCACCAGCGGCCGAATAACCAACGTATGACCGCATCACAGTGTTTGTCTTAAACAGGACCGGACAGCAAAAGACGGTTTGTTTTGCATTTTCCTCATCCTCTGTTCAACCCTTGTCCAAACAGTCTCATCCATATGGGTTGACAATGATGTTAAATTGCCTTAAAATGGCAATGTTAAAGGATTTTCTGCTTGGAAATCCTCCTTTTGCCCAAAAAAGATCCTCTTTTACTGACTGTATAACACCTCGTAGGCCTCTCTTACCAAACTATACAACAGTCTCAACGCCGGTGAGTTTGGGCGAGAGTATACGTGGAGTGACGCCGTTATTAAGGTCTTCTTCGAACTCTAAAAGCTGACCCATGAAGTTGAGGTTGGGGGAGATAATCGGCCGTCGGGATTTGACGAACTTGTAGGCGTCCGTCATCGTCATCCAGGTGTGTTTCATCAGGTAAGCGATGACTATGGTGGCCGATCGCGACACGCCAGCCTGGCAGTGGATGAGGAGACCCCGTCCGGCCTGATGGGCTTCTTCTGTTGAGAGAAAAATGAACCAGTTTAAACATCAAAAGACCTTGAGCACAAATTGAAAAGCCTCATATGAGAAGAGATAAAGTCATTGAACATGATGGAGTTGTTCAGTCTACAGGGCTGGATTACTGGCGTTTAGGAAGAGTAATATTGCCATACAATATCTACATAATGAAATCAGTATTTCCCTGAAGGATATGTTGAAGCATATAATAAACGGGCAAGTATTTCCATTACCGAAAAATTTATCCAAGTCGCTATGCTGTAAAATCTCAAGGTGAATCTCATGAAAATATTTCACCCCAAAATCAAAAGGGGAAAAAATATTTTGCTTAAAAAGATAAACGCCTACTTTTAGAACCCCGCTTAAAGTCTAGATGGGGGGCGCTATATCACGAAGTCCCCGGATAGGGTCCTGGGTAGCTCAGCGAGTAAAGACGCTCCAGTCAGGCTTCCTAAGCCACCAAATTGTCCCGGTTGCTAGGGAGGGTAGAGTCACATGGGGTAACCTCCTCATGGTCACTATAATGTGGGTCTCGCTCTCAGTGGGGCGCGTGGTGAGTTGTGCGTGGATGCCGCGGAGAATAGCGTGAAGCCTCCACACGTGCTATGTCTCCGCGGTAACACGCTCAACAAGTCACGTGATAAGATGCGCGGATTGACGGTCTCAGACGCGGAGGCAACTGAGATTCGTCCTCCACCACCCGGATTGAGGCGAGTCACTACGTGACCACGAGGACTTAGAGCGCACTGGGAATTGGGCATTCCAAATTGGGAGAAAAAAAAAAGTCCCCGGATACATATATTATGCATATGTGGTATCACTTGAAAGCTTAGAATCTCAACATTTGATAGAACACCATCACTTTTGCATTTATGATACATAAAATAACAAAATTAGGCCTGAAAACATCTGCGTCGCAAATAAGCGCCACCTAGACATAACCTGCCGAGAGTGTGTCAGGATCATACTTCGCCCCAAAATCAAAAGAAAGAATTAATATTTTCACATAAAGAAACCATTATTTTCATTACCGTGATGCAAAAAAACCCCGTCATTCTCATTACTGTAATGTGAAAAAATGATATATTATTTATACTTTCATTTCAAATTACACTGTGTACTTAATTATGTATTGGTAATTTAAATTTATTTATAAGTCATGGTATCATTTAATGTATTGCCTGTAATTTTAATAGATTTAAATAAAAAAAAAAACATTGTGTTACTGTAATGTTAACTGTAATACAGTAAAAATAGCCATATTAGGTGCTGTTCAAACCAAACATGTTTTTGCGTTAAAAAACATATGGCAGTGCAATGAAAGGAACAGAACGCTTGTGCCTCGAAACCTGTTTTTAAATTGACATGAGGTGTTCAAAATGTGCTGATCTTGTGTGAGACACTAAAAAAAAGATGCCCATTGCACAAAGGGGCCTCGGTTTGTTCCTGACAGGCAGCAGATACCCTAAACCCTCCCCCACCCATATGGAGCCTATGAGTACCTGTGAGTAAAACTAAAAGGTTTAAAAAGTGACACATCCAGAGACATTACAGGATTGAGAATATGAATGTTTAATTGTCATGTAAACAATGTCACAATGCAAAAATCTTAGGGGCTGAACACATTCTTGCGTAAAAAAACACAGCGCAACGAACAGAACTGAACGCAGGTGTCTCGTGACGCGCTTTTCAATTGACGCCTTAAAAATGTGTCTTAAAAATACAGGGGTCATTCACAAGATGCTAAAAAAAACAGTATGACAACGGTAAAAGACGTCCGTCTAGCACGTTTGCATAGACAAACAGGTAAAAAAAAAACAGTGCAGATGAACGCAAAAAGCATTTGTTGTGAACGGCCCCTCAAACCCATTTTTGGGCTGCAATTTTTCACACTCAAATTTAAAAGCTCAACATTCACACATGCTGTTGACTAATTGCAAAAAACTGGTCTCATTTTACAGAAAATAAAAAATAAAAAACTCCAACAATCCATAAATAATATTGTTTATGTTTGCAATCTTTTGATAAACAGAAAGTAAAAAACTAGTTTTTTTTGTTGTCCTAAATTTGTCAACATGTAATTCTGGTTCTGTTCACTATATCTCCCTGCAAAAAGTCTCATTTCATTCCACTAGATGGCAGCAAGCACTAGAAAAAAGTTTTTTCCCTCTATCACCTTCCATCACAATATACAGATCTGAAATGTAGGTGGCGCTCTAACACATTTTAGCCCTCACAGATGTGCTCGTCCATAGACATTCAGTCTAATTTTCAGTTCAAGCACCACCCTTGATGTTTCATAGAATATCTCGGCCTCTGAGTGGACTAGAAGCTCAATCTAGGTGTCATTAGAAAGCTGAGATCCTCCCCTTTGTGATAATATTACATGTCATCATCAATAGTCAAAGACACATTTTTCTGATGATTTGTTTAGCATGCTTTTCCTGCTAGACTGCATATTTTGTTCTGGACATCTAAGATATAACATTGGATTATTCACACAAGCAAGCTCACAGACAAGTAAAAAAAAGACTCACTTTTTAGAAAAAGCTGATATAAAGTTTTTGGCTACTTGGGGCTTACAACAGCAGTTATCGGAGCATGAAAGAGACGTTTGCATTTGATGACTTACAGAAATCATATTAACTGTACAGTCTGAGAGCTTTCATTTGATATATGAGTTGTCTATTTAAGTGCTATTTGAAAGACATTTATATTCATATTAATATTTCTACCACATAACCACTAGATGTAAACTGAAGTCATACCTATAAACTCGAAGGCCTCCTCGAAGTACTGCCGCAGGTTCTGTTTGTTGCTGTCAGTGGCGGGCAAACGCTTGTAGTTGAAGAGTCCAAGGTCATAATGAAACAGCGGCAGGTGTGTGGTGACGTTCAGGATGTAACCGATGTTCATTCGCTGCATTTGCTCCAGATCTTGAGCGTCTCGCTCGTTACCGAGGAACAGAAAGGGGAGGATGGCCGTCAGCTCGGCGTTCTCTATATCAGGTGTGGAGGGCAGAGAGTGAGGTAGCGCCCCCGACAGGCCCACTGTGGTACTGCCGTCCTGCCCTTCCTCCAGGTGGAGAGAGTGTTCACATAGATCATCATGATTCTGACGGAAACCAGCGAGACCTCCTGTAGGAGGCAAACACAAACAAGTAAACAAAGAACACTTGACACTGATATTATTGATATACATTTTTGTGGTAATCAACATTATGCCACAAATGCTGTCGATTGAGCTTAACTGGTATTGAACCCGGAATATTCCTTTAAAGCATGAATGTGCAATGTAATGGATAATACATATAAACTGCTAACAAATAAATAAATCCTTATTTTTAGATATAGTTATCGTTTATGGGTGAATCTAACAAAACATTTTACCCCAAAATCAAAAAAAAAAAATGAAAAATTATATTTTACACAAAGAAAATAAAGCCTATTTTTAGGATCATTATGTTTTTTTACATTAACATTATTTTTATGACAATTAAGCACATTTGCCTCTCGTAATGTGTTTGAGTGTTTAACAACAAATATGGTCATAATTTATAATTACTTTACCATTTAAATAATATGCCATAATTATTTTTGCAACACAGTAATGAGAATAAAATCTGTTTTAATTACAGTAATAATGTAAATAATGTCACAGTGCAGATTTTATTTTTTTATTTTCTAAATAGGCTTCTTTTTTTTTTTAAGCAAAATATATTTGTTTCTTTTGATTTTAGGTGAAAAATGTGCTGCTCTTTTCACTGTTCACCTTTCATGAAGGTGACAAACACAATGAACTTAAAAACATTTGCATACAATTTGCATTTCAGGTTGAACAAATTCTATATCGGGTAACAGATCTGTCATATTTACATACTGAATGATAATAAGATCTTCTGAGGTTAGTCAGTGCTTATCAAATACTGTATCTGATCATTTTTCCACAATGTTTTCATTTATAATTAATATAAGTATAATTGTTTATCATTTTTATTTTATTTTATTACAAATTTTATATAATATAACACAATGTTATATAAAATAATATAATGTAATATAATATAATATAATTTTATATGAAATAATAGAATATAATGTAATATAATATAATAACATATAATATAGTGTAATATAATATCAATAATATAATATAATATAATAATAATAATATAATATAATGTCATATAATATAATATAATATAATATAAAATAATATATCATATAATAATAATATAATATAATGTCATATAATATAATATAATATAAAATAATATGTCATATAATATAATAATAATAATAATATAATGTTATATAAAATAATATAATGTAATATAATATAATAATAATATAATATAAAATAATATGTCATATAATAATAATATAATATAATGTCATATAATAATAATATAATATAAAATAATATAATGTCATATAATATAATAATAATATAATATAATGTTATATAAAATAATATAATGTAATATAATATAATAATAATATAATATAAAATAATATAATGTCATATAATATAATATAATGTTATATAAAATAATATAATGTAATATCAATAATAATAATATATATAATGATAATATAATATAATGTTATATAAAATAATATAATGTGATATAATATATCATAATAATATAATAATAATATAATATAATGTTATATAAAATAATATAATGTAATATAATATAATAATAATATAATATAAAATAATATAATGTAATATAATATAATAATAATATAATATAAAATAATATAATGTTATATAAAATAATATAATGTAATATAATATAATAATAATATAATATAAAATAATATAATGTTATATAAAATAATATAATGTAATATAATATAATAATAATGTTATATAAAATAATATAATGTAATGTAATATAATAATAATATAATATAAAATAATATAATGTTATATAAAATAATATAATGTAATGTAATATAATAATAATATAATATAAAATAATATAATGTACTATAATATAATAATAATATAATATAATAATAATATAATGTTATATAAAATAATAATAATGTTATATAAAATAATATAATGTAATGTAATATAATAATAATATAATATAAAATAATATCATGTTATATAAAATAATATAATGTAATATAATAATAATATAATATAAAATAATATAATGTTATATAAAATAATATCATGTTATATAAAATAATATAATGTAATGTAATATAATATAATAATAATATAATACAATATAATGTAATGTAATATAATATAATGTAATATAATATCAATAATATAATATAAAATAATATAATATCATAATAATATAATATAATATAATATAATATAATATAATATAATATAATATATAGACCAGAGGAAATTTTTCTTCTACTTTTCCAACTTATTTTAAGAGTTTTCATATTGGCAAACCCATACTACTGTAACAATGCCCTCAAGCAAATAACAGTAACACAAACAACACTGAACAAATATCAGCTACAAGCAAAACGATCACTGAGAAAACATAATTCACTTAATATGTTTGTTCTCCCTCAACTAACATTTATCTGATGAATACAGGGTGGGAAGATGTCATCCGTTGAATTTCAGTTAGTCAAATGTGAAACCTGTACCACCTGTTATCAAAACTCCCTTCCGCCCCGCCAGAGTCTCTCTGCACGAGCTGACATCATCCAAAGGGGAATACCTGTACAGATGCTCTGACTCGTTGTGACAACCATTCAGGATCATAAATCAGAAGACAAACTCTCATAACGACACTGTATTGAGGCTATAAGAGTGCTGTATTCAGTGAAGGGGGTTTCTGTGGTGTGATACAATCACTCATTAATCACTCACAGGAAAGAACCTCTAACTGTTGCTTATTTTTAGAAAACCACAAGGTTCATAAATGACCCCTTAACTGGGAGTGAAGGGTGAATGTTTCCATCTCTTTAAGCTCACCACAACCTCATCCACATCACTTTCAACCGTTTTATCATTTAAAACAGTTTTGCTTGAAAAATGTGCTTCCTCTTAGAGGACAGGGAGAGGATTATTGTACTCTATTTACTCAAAGTATTCAAGTTGGGTTTACACGGTAATTTTAAGTTCAGCCAAATGAAATGTTATTTTATGAGTTTTAATGCTAGATGAAAATAAAGGGGGATACTTGTTATTGTTTGATGTTTTGTTATGTTGGGGTTTTAGGGGTTATCATTATGATGAAGAGTGGAGCTTGATCTAACGATGAGCACATATAGATGTCACGCATGAAATTGATTGCAATTGCTTTGCTAACCATAATATAGTTACTAAACTACACTCTGAAAAGCTTCCAACCAGCATGCATTTAGCACGCAAACATTCACTTTCACTAGTTAGTACATAAAGAAATAAAATAAATTTATTTGGGTTACACTAACACGTCTAATGTTGCTGGGTTTACTCAATTCAACTGGGTTCTTTCTACACAAAGTGTTTGTGTTGAGATTACATAGGAATTTTGAGTTCAGAAAACTCATTTCAAACATGTGGAACCACTGTCCATGACTGAATCAAGTTCAGCCAAAGAGCTGTTTTTTAAGTATATAGTTCAGCTATGGTTACTGTAGTAACAACATGATTAATCTATTGTGAGAGAACCTAAAATAATTGCAAAAGTATTTCAGAAGAAACACCATCCCTGTCCTCTAAGGGGCTCTGTGTGCTTGTGCTAACTTTCTTAGAAAATAAATGATACCTGTTTTGATATTTTGTCATCTAATGCAATGACATTCAGACATCTTAAAGTGTGAATCAAGTGTCCAAATGTATACTGGGAGCAACTGTACATTAGCTAAGGTTATCCAATTCAGTTTCTTTAAGGAGCACCTCTTTTAAATTGGAGCTGAACTTCAAGACTAAAACCCGAAGCTGCCAAATGTCAGCATTGAAGCAGCGCGATACACAAGCTACATTTGGTTGCTCAGATGTTCTCAAAGTCTGCCACTCAAAAACTGGCAAATATCGAGTGAGCAGATGTCTCGAATGATTAGAAGTGGCCATGCGATCTCAAAATGACAAGATAAAGAGTGAAGTCACATAATCATGAGATGTTTTACCTTTTAGATCAAGATCAAGATCTCATGCAAATGTCAAGCTCTTGCCAAGATCTTACAGATCAATGAGTGAATTCATAAATGGCCTTTTCTGCAGAGCCATGAGATTTAGGACAACACTGACTCAGACCTATCAAGAGATTTAGAGGCATGCACGGAAACTCAGGCACAGACCTGATTCTATCAAAAGAACGGCTTTTATCTCGGGGTGTGAATATGTTGTGAGAGCAGTGCTATACTCACTATCATGCACACACCGAAAGAGAGCGAAAGAGCGTGTGACTATACAAAGACACAAAGACAAAGAACAAGATAAGAAGAGTTTAGCTCTGTTCCAAAACCTAGTGAGCTGCCTATCTAGGCATCATGGGCACACTTCTGACACAAATGCATGCTGTCTTCTAAGACACCTTGTTTTGGCCATATTCTAAGGTTGCATCGCATGCATCCTACATACAAAAAAAAATCTAATAAAATAAGATCTGTGAGATAAAAATCCAAGATTAGAAAATATTGATTCTAAACTTAAACTGCGTGCTGTTTATTTTTATGCTTACTGGAGTGTCGCATTGTTGCTTAGCAACATGCTTACGCCTAATTCTATTGGAATCAATTGCAATAGTTGAATAAGCATAAAAATACATAACACAAAAAGCATACATTTATAGATATTTTGTAGTACTGAATGAAATAAAAGTATATTTAAAAGAGACATTGTCTCAACTTGGATTTTTCACTGAGCTTATGCGAAGGATACGGACGATTGTGCCTTAGAAATTAAGCAAGGTATCTTTAAAGGCAGCACTATGTTACTATCTTTTGAAACAGTCTTTGCGTCAGGAGTGCCTATGATGCTTTAACATGCTGTCTAGGTAGGCAGCTCACTTGGTTTTGGCAATTCTGTTGGCCAAACAAGGAAAAGATGGTAGCAGGCTGGAATACAGCTCGCTCTTTACCATCAGTGGCTGCCAAGGCCCACAGGAGCGCAGGCGTGCGATGGCACATGGCCGTCACACCGAGGGTTCTGCTGCACAGTGCTGCATTATGCTCAATGCAAACAGTCAACAAGCTAAAATCAGAAAGCATTTCATACCTCTTAACTTTAAGTGCAATCAATTGACAACATAAAAGATATACTTTACAACTAGTTTGTTGATAGGGACCACTGTAAAAAGTAATACAAGATAACTCAGGATTATGTTCACTATGGGTTAATAACATCAAATATGAAATCCCATATGATTATTCAGAAAATTCCAAGCAGAGAAATATCTTAGAGTGTGGTGTCATCTTTACAGATTCTTGTTTCAGATTCAGAACTAGTTCAATCAAGCTTATATGCCAGTGAAACTAAAAGTATGTGTTGAATAACCAGTCTTTTCGAGAGATGAATAATTAAGCAAGTTCTATTTCTGAAAGCTTTACGTGGACTCATGTGACTGTTTTTGAAATTAAAAGAGCAACACAAATGTTATGACGAGAATAGGACTCTAAATTTGAGGAAATTTGAAGAAAAGCATCTCTGATTTTTTCAGCCATCTCTGTATTTTTTTCAATCTAAGTCATGAACCAAACCAACCAGCTCTGAGGTGAATCACAACATCAAAAAATTTGATTTGAAGCAAAAAAGAATTCAGAAAATCTGACAAAAAGACAAAATAAGAGGTAATGAACTACAATCCCATGAAGCACTGCGAAAACAAATGACGTAATCAAATTAAAAACAATGGAAAAATATAAAACTACTGATTTAAATTGTTGATTATAACTACAGAAATTCAATTTTATTGCTAAATATTCAGATATATACAAATATAAAAGTAGTTTAAGAGTGTAGGGAGAGCAACTCGATTGCATCAATCACAGTGGAAGTGGGCGGCTGCTGCAGAGCTCTTTTGGCGCACTTTGTTTGCCGCAATTCTCTGATTGGTGGATTTTTCACTGCTGCATCATGGGTAGTGTAGTTCTTCACCAGGGATTCTGCTATTAAACATGATTTTTGTTAAATAACGCTTGAAGAAACATGCACTGAGGGCTTCAAAAGAAGCATATACCATTGAATAACAACCTCGGAGCTCACGGTAGGTTTTTTATATTTTTTTCTCCCAATTTGGAATGCCCAGTTCCCACTACTTAGTAGGTCCTCATGGTGGCGCAGTTACTCACCTCAATCCGAGTGGCAGAGGACAAGTCTCAGTTGCCTCCGCTTCTGAGACCGTTAATCCACGCATCTTATCACGTGACTCGTTGTGCATGACACAGCGGAGACTCACAGCATGTGGAGGCTCATGCTACTCTCCGCGATCCACGCACAACTCACCACGCGCCCCATTGAGAGCGAGAACCAATAATCACGACCACGAGGAGGTTACCCCATGTGACTCTACCCTCCCTAGCAACCGGGCCAATTTGGTTGCTTAGGAGACCTGGCTGGAGTCACTCAGCACGCCCTGGATTCGAACTCACGACTCCAGGTGTCAAACCTACTCGTTGAGCTACCCAGGCCCCCGCTCACGGTAGGTTTGACGTTAAAGTTTTATAAGTTATCGTTAAAAATCGATTCACCTACGGAAAAAATGAGTGGGATTTTTACTTCCTGAAGCAGACTGTGGCGCTCAATAGCTTTTAGTTTATGACACAGCCATGAACCAGGATTTGCTACTTGCTTTTGGTCTGTTTTCACAGGAGATGAAGTGTGTACATTTTAAATGTGTATATCTGCCAAAAGTTAATGTTATAAACTTTTCGAAGTACACTAGCATGTAGAACAACTCAAAGCTCACAGACCTGGACTTTAAAGCTGAAGTATGTAACTTTTTTGTTGTTAAAATACTCTCTTCTATTCCAGCTTAATATGCAGTGACAACTATAAGTAAGCCATTATTTGGTAAATTTTCTTTTGAGCGACCCGTCTCATAAAAGACAACTACACTGATTCGACCAATGGCGTGAGTTGGGGGCGGGACTATCTGTTTATTCAATGTTTTTAAAACAACGTTAATTATTGCATTTCTGTTTGGTGGTGCAGAAATTACACACTTCAGCTTTAACTACGTTCCAAAACTCTCCAAGGATGAAATAAAAAATTTTAAAGTACCTTTAAGTACGATTGGGTCCTTCCCTTCTCTTCGCAGAGACTCCAGGACCACATGCAGGGGCTGAGAGGGCGTTAACCGCCCTGGGTCTATCGTGGTTTCATCGTACACCACAAGGTCTTTGGAAAAAATCCCCTTGAAGGAGTCTTTACTCTGACGGCAAGAAATGAGATCCAACACCGTGATCTTCCCTTGTTGGAGTCGCCTGCGACTGATCTTGTCTGAACAGTTGATGTGCACCGCACCCCTAATATGACTCTTGTTAAACTCCATAAAGGGCCGACAGTCAATAATGACGGGCACCGGGCCAATGGGGTGGCCCATGGGGCAATGCGTCAGCTTCTTGGCCAGCTCATTGGGGTGGATGACCCGCAAACCACCCCTGCCCAGGCTGGAGGTGAGACTGGGTGCGCTGTAGGCCTCGCTGTGGCCCACCATCGCCGTTTGGGAAATTCCGTGGACGCCATAGCTGACTCCGGAGTTCAAGTTGGGGCTGCTTGCACTGACCTGGCTCAGTTTCTGGGTCTGTCCGTCTTTCTCGTAGGTCGTCACCGTGCAACAGCTGGCACTGCTGCATCCACACGTGAGCGAGCGCGTGGAGCCGCTGGACGAGGGCATATACGATAGCTTAGTCGCCTGGATCTTCACCACAGTGGTGCTTTTGATTACCGTCGACTTACCGACGGCGCCCACGGTGGTTTCCAGGTAGCTGGTGTCCAGGCAGAGTTGGAGTTCCTGAGGTCGTATCGGCCTTGGCAGCGCCACCACAATTCTGTCGTCAAGAGGAGAGGGAGGCATGGGGAGACCACAGAGGGCTGGCACACCACAGAGAAGTCAGATGTCCAGTCTTGGAAGAGAGGAATAATTACAGGCTAGTTAGTGCACTGACAAATACAGTCTGAGATCACAAGTGAAAATGCTTCAATTCTGCATTTAATACAAAAAATATTTATTACAAATTAAGAGCGGTTTGCAAGTGTGATAGTTCTAGAAACAAGAAGCTGATAGTGTAACTTAGGCCGCGTCCACACTAATAAGTTTCTGTTTTCGATTTTACTACGTTTACGCCTCTCGTCCGTACTAGAACGCCATTTTCCTCCACCGAAAATGGAGCATTTAAAAAATGCTCTCCATTACCGCATACTTTGGAAAATGATTACAGTAGGAGACTGGAAACTAAAATGTTTTCAAACAAACAGAATTGTAGCAATGTTCACATTTGCCCAGTTTTTTTTTATAGATTATTTTCTTCGCCAACAAAAATAGTTCAAAACAAAGACAAAGCAGGACCAACCGTTTTATGCCACCAAGCAACACACACATCAACAACCTGTCTAGAATGATGCAAACACATGCCACATCCACACTAATCCGTTTTTGTTTGAAAGCTCAGTTTTTAGTTTTCTAATGTCATCATTTTCCAAAGTATGCGGTAATGGAGAGCGTTTCCTAAATGCTCTGTTTTCGGTGGAGGAAAATGGCGTTCCAGTATGGATGAGCGGTGTAAATGTAGTGAAATCATTGCGTTTTCAAATGAAAATGCATTAGTGTGGATATGACCACACGGTGCATTCAAGCCATTTCCAAATTACCGTAACTACGACATTCCCTCTTTTTTTTTTTTTTTTAAAGTTCACATCTTCGTAGAACTCGTAATTAAAAGTTGGATACTTTGAATTCTATGAAAGCTCCGACTTGACAGTTGTGACGTCATGAGAAAAGAACCATATTTGGCACGGCCTCTGCAGTCAAGGTAGTTTATATATACTGTATATTTCTGTTTGATGTGCCATTTTGTTATGCCCTTGTTACCTGGAGTGCTTTCTTTGTTCCTCAAGATTTTGCAAGAACATATAGAGGTGAATTAATGAAATGATAAATACTTTGCTGTTATCAACAACAAAGCTGTTTTGTCGTTATGAGTGTATACATAGAAACAAATAACTTTGTAACAGCTCAGAGCAGAACCTTTTAAGCTCCCATTTCGTAATTACAGTAATAATACATTATACAAAATATCAGCACTCCAAGAACGTCTATTGTCCAATTAGATTCAAGAACCCAAACTGTTAAATAAATGATATTATCAGCTTAACAATTTGAGTGAAAAGTTGCATGTGGCAGATGGCAGACGATGGGAAATCAAATATTCAGTTTATTGACGCTAATGGCGCAGAAATGACACACTTCACCTGACAACATGCTCTCAAGCCAGCATTAACAAAACCTGATGTTATCCAACATGATTTAAGAGTATTCCAAAGAGCATCTTTGCTTCAGTGAAAGTAAGGAAACATTTACATTTTTCTAAATTATTACAAATATTTCCAGGTTGAAATCATGGTCTCAGACCCCACTGTACATTACAAACTAACACAATTTCAAACATCACCATCAATAATTTTCCAGCAACTTGCTGACAAAATCAACCACATATCTGCAAAAGAAATGCAGCAGCACACCACTGCATCATCAAAGAGCATCTGTGCACTCTGTACGCCTATAGATTTCTCTAACCAACATTTATATTTTGAATGTTTCTCTGCCATGTACCTCATTGCCTGGGCATTCTCTCCATGAAAGAGAGCGAATTGCTGACCCCATTGAATTTCAAAAGAGCACACAGCCCATTCCCAAACACGGCATGTGGACGTGCTGAGAATAAAATATGGAAAGGTTCTGCATCTAAGGCAGACATCATCATTATTTCATGCGGTGACAAAGCATGCAATTTACAGATTATATTCTTTGCACGGCACACCTGTCATATCTATCAGCACTTGTCTAATTACAACTTCAGCTCTACACATGACTGAAAACAGTAATGCTGGCAAATTAAGTTTTTTAAGGACTCCTCTACTGGCTCAGGAATAGGACTGATTCTATAGTGACATATTATAAACATTACATACATTATAATACAAAACATCAAATATGTCTATATGGAGTAATACTATATAGATCTATTCTTCTATCTAAATATTGTCCAGTGATTACTAAACAATTTTAAATAATCAACTATTATACATCTTATATACCCTATCATCAAAAAACATATATATCTGTACAGGGTAGGACTATATAGATCTATTCCGCAATTCCAAATAGTATGCAACTACTACTAAACAACTCTAAATTGTGAAATATGATAGGAATAGCACACAATCTATAATTTCCTAACATATATATATATATATATATATATATATATATATATATATATATATAAAATATACATTATCATAAAAAGCATCATATACAGTATGTCTATATGGGGAAGGACTATATGGATCTATTCTGCAATAAAAATATTGTGCAGTGATTACTAAACTTACTAAAAAGTCAAATATGATAGGAATAGCAGCTGTATAATCACCTTTTATATGTATAACATTATCATAAAAATCATCATATATGTCCATATAGGGTAGGACTATATAGATCTATTCTGCAATCTAAATTTTGTGCAGTGATTACTAAACAACTTTAAATAGTGATATATGATAGGAATAGCAGCCATCCTATAATCACTTATTGTACATCTTGTACACCCTTTCATCAAAAAACATATATGTCTATATAGGGTAGGACTATATAGATCTATTCTGCCATCCAAATAGTATGCAACTACTACTAACCAACTCTAAATAGTGAAATATAATAGAAATAGCACACATTCTATAATTGCCTTTTATATATTTTTTACATTATCATAAAAAGCATCATATATGTATGTCTATATAGGGTAGGACTATATAGATCTATTCTGCAATCTAAATTTTGTGCAGTGATTACTAAACCATTTTAAATAGTGATAAATGATAGGAATAGCAGCCTTCCTATAATCGACTATTATACATCTTGTACACCCTATCATCAAAAACATATATTTCTATATAGGGTAGGACTATATAGATCTATTCTGCCATCCAAATAGTATTCAACTACTACAAACCAAATCTAAATAGTGAAATATGATTGGATTAGCACCCATTCTATAATAGTCTATTACATATATTTTATACCCTATCAGAAAGCATATAGTATGTCTTTATGGGACGGGATGATATAGATCTATCTATGTAATATACTGTGCAATTACTAAACTCTCAATAGTGAAATATGATACGAATAGCACACATTCTATTACTGTAATGCCTATTATTTATATTGTATACATAATCATAAAAAGCATCATATATGTCATATTTGCATTCCAATCATATAAGCATCATATATGCAATCCAACTACTGTGCAATGACTACTAACAACTCTAAATAGTGGAAATGATAGGAATAGCATGATATCCATTCTAAACCTTTTATATACACATTATATACCCTGTTATAAGAAACATTACATACATGTCCATAGAATAAGACTATATAGATCTATTCAATCCAAAAAGTACTATAGGCTACAATGACTAAACAGCTCAAAATATGGAATTTGCAAAGGAACGCCTATTTTCTAATCACCTATTATACATATTATATTCCCTATACTAAAAAGCATCATATATGCCTGTAGGTGATGGGACTACTATAGATCTACTCAATCCAAATACTGTGCAATAACTAAACACTAACTCTATAAAGGGGAATATGATCATCAGACTTACATTTAAGGTGCTTGCTTTCAAATGCCTTCCTTCCAATATTAGAAATCGGTTGTAGATCACTGTTATCGATGAGTCTGACCCGATCAGCCGGTCCCGGCGCTGGAGACCCGCATCATCGTCCTTCTGTCTTGCGCTGCTGTATTCTTCACTGATAAAGTTGGAGTTTTTTGCGGTTATGCACTAGTCTCACTTCAGACTGACATGAAGCCGAACCAATGGAGCTTCTCACTGGCGTCAGACATGCGCTCTTGAAGCACAACACTGACCCAGAGGGGCGTGTGCCGAAGCGCAGGGTGATGTCACTGAGGGCCAATCAGAACAGAGTTCGGTGAAACCGGTTTAAAGAGTCACGCGCAAATGTGAACGCGCTGAATTTGTGGCCCCGCGCTAAAAATTAAATTAAATTCAAACAAATAAAAAGAGAAATACCTTTCAATTATTCATAATAAACATTAAGAAATATTACTACATAATACTCAAATTACATATAAAAAAATGCTAAAATTAAATAAAATATCCCTACAGTCCAACTTAAAGAGAATATAATATTTTATAACAAATATAACTTAACCTATCAAGGACATGTCCAGGTCATAATCGTCACCAGAATTTTAAAAAGCAATAATAATTTAGATTTTTGCTTTATGAAGATTAAATAAACATTTTAAATATTTTTTGCATCGTGACATTATTTTATATATGACATTAATTATTTTTAATTAAAGATTAAATTTACATCAGCACAAATTAAAGGTAACAAATATTCATTACCATCAAGGAGAAAAAAAAAACTAAATTTAATTAAATATTCTCTCATGTCCAACAAAAAGAGAATATGCAGTATAAACTGAGTTTATGTAAAAATATGTATTTATTTTATATATTGAAATATATATATATATATATATATTATAAACAAATGGATTTTCACAAATATATATTGATTGTATATGTTTATTCATTCAAATAATACAATGCAATTTCTAACACATTTAGTAGCAACATTGGCAAATTAATTAAAATGTTTAATTAATAAACACACACACACACATATATATATATATATATATATATATATATATATATATATATATATATGCAATATATATATATTTATAAAAAATATTCTCAGTTAATTAAAAAGAAAATATAGTTTAAACTTTCAAATAAATTTCAATAATTAATAATAAATATTAATAAATATTGCCAAGCCTATATAAACAAAACAGATCATTATATTATATTGTATTTAAACAGTAAGAATGTTATTTGATTGAACTTTGATGAATGTAGTTTCATGTACATTCATACTTGAAATGCAAATGAACCTAATGATTTTTTGAGTATTACTACATTTAATGACATTAATGATAGTTGTTTTTTCTTTTGAATGACATGGAGCCAGTTCATAGTTTAGTTTATAGTACTCGTGAGGCCTTGTTCTCTCAAAAGGCTATATAATGTAATAACATGCAAATATATAAAATAACCAGTTAGTCCTTTGTTAATTTGTAAAGTGGGAGTGACTCCAAATATGTTAAAATAGTATGTGGTTTACATAATATTCCACACATATTAGCATTTTGTGTGTGTGTGTGTGTGTGTGTGTGTGCTTGTAACACAAAGTATGACGAATAGATTACAGAAGGATTTGGCAATCATATTACATAATGTGTGATTTAATATGAGATTTCTAACGTTTTTACACTTAGACTCTCCTAATAATGATGATGATCTTTTTTTAAAGCTCCAGTACAAGCATGAAAATATATTTAGATATGTGTATGAGTGTTTCTCTCAGTGGAAAATCTGATGTCATGTGGTGTGATATTTAGAAGCAGAGGAAGTGAACAACCACATCCTCTTTTACAGAGCTGCATGTTTTGCTCAGGCCCTGTTTCACTATGAGATCAGTGCACCCTACATAGATATGATATAAGGGTGTATCTCAGGAAACCTATCCAGGACATATTACACACCACAACTACATTAAATAAATTCAAAATAAAGAAGGGAAAATATATATATTAGCATTAATTAAAGACATTAACAAACTCATGAACATAAAGGATAATAAATGGAAAGAAATCATAAAATAAAACATGTAATTAAATATTCTTGCATGTCCAACAAAAAGAGAATGAGCAATATATACTTGTTTAAAACTAAATATATTTTATATTGTATTTTATTTTATATTTTTTATATATTTATATTGTAATTTATACAAATATACATCGTGTATAAATAAATATATATAAAATAATTGTTTATTAATTAAAAATAAAAAATTGAAAAAAGGGAATAAACATATGTTTAAATATTTTTTCCATTATTTAATATATATACTATATATATATATATATATATATATATCTCCATATATATATATATCTATATAATAATTATTATTCCCTATTATTTAATCTCAGTAATTCATTATTCCCTTTATTATTCAATATATATATATATATATATATATATATATATATATATATATATATATCAGCCTGAATTAAAAACAAGGATAATAAATTAAAAAAATACAAAATACAGAATTTTATTACATATTCTTGCAAATCCAACAAAAAGAGAATATGCAGTATTAAAAAAAAAAACAAATGTAAAAACAAAATACATTTTTTTTTTATATTGTATAAATATATATTGTATATTAAATAACTGTTTATTAATAAAACGTACAATGAAATGTATAACATTTAATGGACACATTGGTAAATCATTTCATTAATAACATTAAACATATCAACATATTAAATGCTTAATAGATCGCTGCATTATTTTATTCAAACAGATAGAAAGCGTCATAAAACTGTGATTCATATCCTGTACTTTCATGTTACAATCTTTTAAGCATTAAATAATGTTTTATGACACATTAATGAAAGTTAAAGTGTTAGCCATTCTTTTTCCCCTCAAAATTCTCATTACCATAAAAAAAAAAAAAAAATCATAATGTGAAAGAAGTGATATTATTTAAACTGCAGTATTTATACATGTTAGCATTTGTTGTGCTGCGTTTAATTGCACTGTAATGCTCTGTTTTTAATGTGCTTACTTGTTGTGAAAATAATCTCTAGATGCTAAAACGACCTATATGAAGCTACATTTTCTTTATGCAAATTATATAGCTGGGGTTCAGTCGTGCTAAGTGTTGCCTGTTTAGTATATTTCTGTATTGAAAAACAAGCCTCCAGAGAGTTCAGTATTTCTGCTGTCAGCTTCATTTCTATACATGATTTAGGTGTGAAAGAGTTTGTTTGCTGAAGCATCTGAACATCTTGGTGAGCATAAGTGTTCAGATGGCACTGAGCAAAACTGCTTCACGTGACTGAGATGTTTGTGATTAGTTTCAAACCATGTTTCACCCATCTGTCTGATGTCTAAAGCCAGTTATACAACATGTTTGGAGAGTTGGACTGAGTTAAGATAACATCAGACAAAATCTTTACGTTAAATTTACAGTACAAATAACTGGCAGTTCTTGTTGCCTGAACTTTATAGTTAAACATAAAGTGATGTTTAAGGTTTTACGGGATGGGTGATGGTTTTACAGTTACAAACCTGAATTACAAAAATCGGAAAATATGTAATTTTACCATACATTGTTAGGTAATTTGTGATATAAACTCTTTAATTTTTATAAAAGTAAAATGAAATATTTTAGTAAACATACTTTTTCACCACATACATGCTAAGGTAACTTACAGTTTACACTTAACCCTTTAAGCTCTGAAGGTGTTTTTAAAGATTTCCTGTTTCAGTGGCACACCCAAAATTAAAGACTTATAACTCAGCCTCTCCACACAAATAAAACATAATAATTGTACATTAGAACTAATTACACATGCAAACACAATGAGTAAAGGTTTGCATAGCATACAGACATCATTTTAGTAATGAGATATCACAGAATGAGTTTCATTCTGTGTCATTTGAGTCATCATTGAGTCTGTGTCATGTATTTGGCGCCATCTCCTGGTGGCCATATGTAACATTGTGCTTCAAGTGGATTATCTAATGATCTATGTATCCGATTACCTTGTGTGTGGGTTAGTTTGAAAGATAATTACATCCTCTAAATAATGTATGTAAATAAAAGTTTGTGATAGTTTATGTTCTGTGAAGTTATAAGCCAAAAGCGGTTTATAAGCAACACCTGTTCACATGAAACATGTATGTCAAAGACATGTACTTAGACATTACTCGCTATATTTTTGTCTGTGAGTAAATCAAATAGGCTGGATGTTTTCTAGCTCTTTGAGAGATTTCCAACAACATATGACACATGGCTATTTGATCAGATTGATGTTTATACTGGTTGCAATAATATGTGCAGTGCAACTATTATTAATTTTTTTATCAAAACTGAACACTTCTGATTTGTCTGCACTTGTTCAGTTTTGGTCATAAAGCAGAGCTTGTAAGCTTTCAAATGATATCTGTTTTGTGTTGGTCAAGACTCTAGTGCTAAATATTTTTTTTAAAATGTTTTCTCCAGGGCCCATCTGAGCTTAAAGGTTAAACAGGATCTTATGGTTGCATTACATTATTTTCCCCATTCAAATAATAATAATAATTTAAAAAAAATTCAGTGTACTCTATCAAGTAGTAGTATCAGGAACAAAAACAACTAAAAATGTTGTTCCTGAGAACAACATCTGAATTGGTATCATCCTTTGGTGGGGTCGGACAATTTTTTCAACACTGACATTATTAAAAGTACATCAGGCTTTAAAAATGCAGCATTTGCACCTCCTAGTGGTCACTATCTGTATCCTACAAGGCCTATAAATGTCACTGCATTTCCATTCTTTTCATTGTAAACACATGTAAAAAATGTTATTTTTGCACACATTGTTTAAATATTTATTCTAATATTTTGTCCATATTTCACAACATAATATATATGGCACTTTTTCTTGTTGGCAACTTTGACATTTGATGCGTATGTTGTGCTACAGCACATGCTAAAGAATCATTACTCAGTATGTATTACTATACTGTTGGCCACACAATGGACACATTTATTATTGCATAATACAAAACAACTGGTACACCAATTTGCAAGAAACCTGGATTTCTAAAAACTAAAGATTTTCAACTTTTAGCACTCATCTATTTCTTCTCTTATGCCTTGTCTGCTTGCTCGCGTCTCCTGACCTTCAGAGAAATTCCAAAGTAGGCTATGTCTGCAATCACAAAAATACAAATGATAAGAACCTGTTAAATATGTGATAGATATACGTGTTCTTTATGCATAACCACACAGGAATTAAAGACGCTTCTCAAACTATTTTTAACTGGGAAGTGTTAATCTTGTGTACTTACTGCCTTCACCCGTAAGTCTCAATACTTGTGTCTTGATCTTCAACAGTTTGACATTCTCGACTGAGTCTTTTCTGCCAATGTATGCTCTGAAGTGCATGGCTAACCACAGCGATCTCCTGACGGACCATTCCTTCTTTAAATATTCCAAGCAATGTCTACACATGTACAAGACAAAAACATAAATAACAATGACCATGTTTACATCATAAATACATTATCAAACCTTTATAAAATACAAAAACAATGAATCTGACAAATTTGTATACTCTGTATTTTGTTTACCCAGTCTTTTAATGGACCCCGATAATAATTGTCATAATCTGTAAAAGATGAGACCTGGTTTGGGACCCTCAAAGTTAAAGTATAATAAAAAACAATAAAAATATATGATAATAATAATAATTATTATAATAATAAACAAATATAATATTTTAGAATGCATATATTAAATAATAATAAAATAATAACCATTATATATTAAATAAAAATATCATAAATATTGATTAATAAAAAAAAAAATGAATGATTATAAAATAAATATAATAAAAATAAAAAATTGAAGTAAATTATATAAATAATAACAATTAAAAATAAATAATAAAATTCAATAACATACATGTTAAAAAGAAATTAATAAATATATTAATAAATATAATTACACTAAATAAAAACACTTAAAAATACAATTCATTAACAAATTATAAAAATTTATAAAAAATACATAAATATAATAAACATAATACATAAAAAAAATAAATCAAATATATACGTATATTTAAAACAAAATAAAACAATTATATAAATAGTAAAAAAGAAAACAAATATATATACAGCACTGTGCAAAAGCTTTAGGCAAAATGTTGCATAGTGAGGATGTCTTCAAAAATACTGCCATAAATAGTTTTCATTTATCACTTAATGTCATACAAAGTCCAGTAAACATAAAAAAGCTAAATCAATATTCGGTGTGACCACTAGGGATGTGCGAGACTAGTCGACTAAACTGGATGGGGGGATTTGTGGGGGCCATGACATGTGCTGCAGGGCTCCCTGTTCTTCTAATCTTTTCTATTTGCAAAAGTAATGTTTGGGAGTCTAACATTTATATTTCCTATTGACACACTAAAGCTGAAGATATAAATAACCATCTTAAGACAAATGCTTTTGTGAAAAATCTTATGTGCCTAAAACTTTTGCACAGTAATGTATATATATACACACACACACACACACACACACACACACACCGATCAGCCACAACATTAAAAGCACCTGCCTAATATTGTGTAGGTCCCCCTCATGCTGCCAAAACAGCACCAACCTGCATCTCAAAATAGCATTCAGAGATGATATTCTTCTCAGCACAATTGTACAGAGTGGTTATCTGAGTTACCGCAGACTTTGTCAGTTCAAACCAGTCTGGCCATTCTCTGTTGACCTCTCTCATCAACAAGGCGTTTCCATCCACAGAACTGACGCTCACTGGATGTTTTTTGTTTTTGGCACCATTCGGAGTAAATTCTAGAGACTGTTGTGTGTGAAAATCCCAGAAATACTCAAACCAGCCCATCTGGCACCAACAATCATGCCACGCTCCAAATCACTGAGATCACATTTTTCCCCATTCTGATGGTTGATGTGAACATTAACTGAAGCGCCTGACCCGTATCTGCATGATTTTATGCACTACACTGCTGCCACAGGATTGGCTGATTAGATAATCACATGGATGATTGTTGGTGCCAGATGGGCTGGTTTGAGTATTTCTGGGATTTTCACACACAACAGTCTCTAGAATTTACTCAGAATGGTGCCAAAAACAAAAAACATCCAGTGAGCGGCAGTTCTGTGGATGGAAACGCCTTGTTGATGAGAGAGGTCAACAGAGAATGGCCAGACTGGTTTGAACTGACAAAGTCTACGATAACTCAGATAACCACTCTGTACAATTGTGGTGAGAAGAATTCATCTCTGAATGCTATTCTGAGATGCGGGTTGGCGCTATTTTGATGGCACGAGGGGGACCTACACAATATTAGGCAAGTGGTTTTAATGTTGTGGCTGATTGGTGTGTGTGTGTATATATATATATATATATATATATATATATATATATATATATATATATATATATATATATATATATATATATATACACATATATATATACACACACACTTGCGGCCAAAAGTTTGGAATAATGTACAGATTTTGCTGTTTCGGAAGGAAATTGGTAATTTAATTCAGCAAAGTGGCATTCAACTGATCACAAAGTATAGTCAGGACATTACTGATGTAAAAAACAGCACCATCACTATTTGAAAAAAGTCATTTTTGATCAAATCTAGACAGCAGCCATCACTCCAACACCTTATCCTTGAGTAATCATGCTAAATTGATCATTTGGTACTAGAAAATCACTTGCCATTATATCAAACACAGTTGAAAGATATTTGGTTCATTAAATTAAGCTTATCATGGTCTCTGTGTTTGTTTTTGAGTTGCCACAGTATGCAATAAGCATGGCTAGAATGCCAAGGATTTTTTTCAAATTGTAATAGTAATTTTTCACGTTATTAATGTCCTGACTATACATTGTGATCAGCTGAATGTCACTTTGGTGAATAAAAGTAACTTTTTTCCATATTTCTTTCCATAAGAGCAAAATCTGTACATTACCACCAGTGTATACTTATATATATATATATATATATATATATATTAGAATATAAAAAAAATTTAAAAATGAAATTTAAATGAAATTATACAGTATAAATAATAAATAAAAATAAAAAAATGATACTAAATTATATAAATAATAACACTTAAAAATAAATATATCAATAGCATATGTTAAAATAAATTAATAATAAATATAATTATAATAAATAATAAAAACACATATACAATTCATTAACAATTATAAAATTGAATAAATAAATGTAATAAACAATGCATACAAAATACATCAATATATTATATACTGTATATATATATATTTATAAAAAATAAAATAGTAAATAAATATAAATATATTATACATAGTATAAATAATAATAAAAGTAAAATATTAAGTGTAATAAAAAGCTTTGTTTGCCTAAACAGACAAAGGTTATCAGGTAGTGTGTACATAGACACTTACTTCTCTTTGAGATTCAGTATAATTTTCAGGAGACATTTCCAAGCCTTTGTTTCAAATTTCCAACTGGAAAACTCCAGCAGGTCCATGGAAACTCTCAGAGCTTCTTCTAAATGCTTCTCTGACCCTGGAAAACAAACGGAAACCTCATCAAAACACTGTGGCAGTATTTAAACATGTCTTCTTACTGAGATTAGATCGGGGCTAGTTGTCACAAGGAGAAGTTCTCTATAACTACAGTATCATTAACTATAAGGTTTTGAGTCAGAAATTCAGCTATATTGTACAATTGCTCGTTTATTTTTTTTCTAGCAGTGGTTTTGTAAGTTGGTTTCAAACAGCTAGTTCAATACGATCTTACATATACAGGTGAACACTGTAAAACCACACTAGCATACAGAGTTTTAATATTTGCGAAGACTTTTACTGAGACGTTGAACTGTGTTCTCAGAACAGGGGTATTTTTCATAAAGGTCAGGTTGGGGCAAGTCACATGTGTTTTAAATGTTATAAATGTACTGTAAATATATTTGAAAAACAATGGTTTATGTTACCTTTTACAGTTTTGCTTTACCATTTAAATTGTAAAATTCTACATAATGTGCTATCCGGCTAAAAACACGTTAGCTATCCTGGATCAGATGACTTCATCGGAAATAATGTAGTACATTGTCCAGCGTCATGGAACGCTAAACCAATCGTATTAGGATTCAGATCATTGCAACCAGAGGTGGAAGTCACCCAACTATTGGCAGAGAGAATCGTTCAATTTAATTACGCATGGCCGCCACTAGATGCCGCCAAATACATGACAAAAATTCAATCATGACACAAATGGCACAGAATGAAACTGAATGAGATCCCGTTAGTTATTACACATGCTTTGGACAGAGAGCATACCTTTAGTCAGTGTTGTATTTGTATGTGCAATTTGTTCTTATGGACAATTATTATGTTTTATTTGTTTGGAGAGGCTTTTGGACACATGGAGAAGTTTTTGGACATTATGACAAATTATATTTGTAATGCTATAACTTTTGATTGCTTTGTCATAACAACAAATAATTTTACTCAGTTACAGGTGACATTATTGGGAACAAAACGAAAGCAGATTTCTGGAGCTACCTTCTTTACACCCTGAGATATACAGTGCAATATTCAAATATTCAGACCCACATTTTTTCACATTTTATTGCAGCCTTACGCTAAAA
Source organism: Myxocyprinus asiaticus (assembly GCF_019703515.2). Lineage (NCBI taxonomy): Eukaryota > Metazoa > Chordata > Actinopteri > Cypriniformes > Catostomidae > Myxocyprinus > Myxocyprinus asiaticus. The sequence goes on along the minus strand of NC_059362.1, from coordinate 45,708,895 downwards.
AAGGCTGCTGTTTTTTCCACATCAATCTACAATCAATACCCCATAATGACAAAGCAAAAACCTGATTTTTGATAACTTTGCTAATTTATTAAAAAGAAAAAAACTGAAATATCACATTGACACATGTATGCAGACCCTTTGCTATGACACCTGAAATTTAGCTCTGGTGCATCCCATTTCTCTGGGTCACCTTTGAGATGTTTGGACTTTGATTGGAGTCCACCTGTGGCAAATTCAATTGATTGGACATGATTTGGAAAGGCACACACCTGTCTATATAAGGTCTCACAGCTGAAAATGCATATCAGAGCAAAAACCAAGCCATGAGGTCAAAGGAACAGCCTGCAGAGCTCAGAGACTGGATTGTGTCGAGGCACAGATCTGAGTAAGGCTACAAAAAAAAAACTTCGACTGCAGGTTCCCAAGAGCACAGTGGCCTCCATAATTCTTATATGGAAGAAGTTTGGAACAACCAGGACTCTTCCTAGAGCTGGCCGCCCGTCCAAACTGAGCAATCAGGGGGAGAAGGGCCTTGGTAAGAGAGGTGACCAAGAACCTGATGGTCACTCTGGTTGAGCTCCAGAGATCATGTGTGGAGATGGGAGAAACTTGCAGAAGGACAACCATCACTGCAACACTCCACCGATCTGGGCTTTATGGCAGAGTGGCCAGACAGAAGCCTCTCCTCAGAGCAAGACACATAAAAAAGCACCTAAAGACTCTCAGACTGTGAGAAACAAGATTCTCTGGTCTGATGAGATGAAGATTGAACTGTTTGGCCTCAATTCCAAGCATCATGTCTGGAGGAAACCAGGCACCGCTATTCACCTGTGCAATACCATCCCAACGGTGAAGCTAGGTGGTGGTAGCATCATGCTGTGGGGGTGATTTTCAGGGGTCGGGACTGGGGAACTGGTCAGGGTTGAAGGAAAGATGAACACAGCAAAATACAGAGATATCCTTAAAGAGAACCTGGTCCAGAGCGCTCAGAACCTCAGACTGGGCCGAAGGTTCACCTTCCAACAGGACAATGACCCTAAGCACACAGCCAAGACAACACAAGAGTGGCTTAGGGACAACTCTGTGAATGTCCCTGAGTGGCCCAGCCAGAGCCCGGACTTGAACCCAACCGAACATCTTTTTTTAATAAGCTATAAGCTTTTTTTTGGGGTATGCCACTGAAACAGGAAATCTTTAACACAATCAGAGATTAAATGGTTAATAAACATGCTATTTTTCAACATACATGTCTGCATTAGGAGAACACAGAGCTCCAGCATCAGTTCATGACTGGGAACCAAAGAGTGCAGAATCTGGAACAACACAAACAGATGGAATTATTTTAATGAGAAACATTCAGTGTTCAATAACCACAATATTCCGTATGTAATTCCTTAGAAGATTAACATTTTACGATGAGGTGTGTTGATTACTTCATACCCGTAATGAGCTGATGAGTTTAGATTGCGGGGCTTTGTGTCTTTTGAGGAACTGGTACAGGTAGATGTGAGCGTTCGGGTTGGATGGAAAATCAGTGTTGTAGGCGTAATTCTGCAGGACCTTCAAAGCTTGGTCCTCTTTGTTGTAAAATTCCAGCATCTGCAGTGGAGAGCAACATGAAGGGCGCATGATCAGCAAAGTGGAATCAATCACAACCAGAAAGCTTTCAAGTTGTACGCAGTAAGACGAAGTCTCACAGTAATGTAACTTAAGACAAACGGATCCCAGATTCCAGGCTGTCTGATGATTTCCCCTAGCGTCACTGAAGCTTGTCTGAAGTAGCTGTGCATCTCTTGATTATCGCTCACATCCTCTGAAATAACAGAGAAAGATGAATGTTTACACCTGTATCAATGTCAATTTCAGGTGATCCGATCACAAATATTCAGACGAGACAACATATATTTACATGAGTCTCAATTGCGTCCCATGTGACCACTTGTGTTTGGTTTATATAACTATAAACGCTGAAAACCAGTGAAACTAGATGCAACCAGATTGAGACAGACGTACCAAAAGTGTACCGACAAAACGCAAGAACATCTCTTAAGTCTACCTCGGACAGATTGATGAACTTGATTGCAAAATAGAAATTTGCTATATCTTATATTTATAATTATTTTAAATATTATAAATTGAATTATCTTTATTTGGGGGACTTTTTCAGCTTAGTCTGCATATTTTAATTTGGTTAAGACATAAAAGACAAAAACATTTTTTTTAAATAAATAAGTAAAAAGACACAATAGCATTTACACCACAAATGTGATGCGGATTCTTGAGTTTCTGACAAACCAGTTATTGTCTAAAATGTATTTACATGTATCCAAATTTTTTAACACGCATGGGGAAATTTATTTGATATTACTTCATATTAAATATCATTATTTAATTTAATATAATTATTTCACCAGGATCTTTTTTTAAATTATTTATTAATATTATAAATGTGAAATAATTATTTGAATAAATTATAAAAAAATAACCATACATTTTTTTCTCAAGGACAATCATGATACAAAATTCACCAAAAAAAAAAAATTAAAAATAAAAAAATAATAATTTTTAATAATAATAATAATATTTTATATATATATATATATATATATATATATATATATATATATATATATATATGTAAAATGAAATTAAATATTATTTCACATTATAATGATATTAATAAAAAAAATAACCATAAAAATGATTTATAAGGACTGGAAACCCAGTTTAAAACAACATAATCACACAAAAAGTGTAAGAATAATGACATTAAATATTATTATTTCACATAATCATAATATTAATAAATAACAAAACCATAATTATTTTTTCTATTTATAATAAAGAATAAAAATATATTATATTAAATAGTTTCATTATTCATATTCAAATAATTAATAAAAAACAAAACCATAATTATTTCACATAATAATTACTAATAAATAAAAACAATAACAATATTATTTCACATAATAATATTAATTTAAAAAAAAATTGGGTTTAAAACAACATTATCACACAATAAAAAAAGAATAAAATAAAATATAGCATAAAGAATAAAAATATATAAAGTTTCATTATTCAAATTCACATAATTATATTAATAAAAAACAAAACCATAATTATTTCACATAATAATATTAATTTTAAAAAATGTTTAGTTTAAAACAACATAACACAACAAATAAATAAAATGCAATAAATAAAAGAAATTATTATATTTAATAGTTATTTCATATAATAATAATATTAATACAAATGATCAAAATAACCATATAATTAATATAGGATTTGATACTCATTTAAAAAGAAATCATTATATAACAACAAGAAAGTCTTCTTAACAGGGATGACTTATAATAACAAAATTAAAGAAATTACTGAAGTAAACGGGTGCTAAAATATGACCACCAAAGAATCAAATATAATCTGACGTAGAGATGGACCGGGTCAGGATTAAATATCCTCCTACCTGCTTCTAATCCTGATTCGGGTCTCTTGTCACACCAGATTAAGTAATCGAGAAAGCCGCAGTAGGCGCGGATGAATTTAGTCTCCAGGGGCTGAGCAGCCGAGTGCTTGCCGTATCTCCAGCTCTCTGCGATGGACAGCTGTCGTTTGGCTTCATCAAACTGGCCGTTCAGCAGAAGATGAAACACATGCTCCAAACAGATCTGTGACAGCCACATGAGAAGGCTGTCAGTGTGCCATTATAAACTGAAAAAGTGAGAATGGGAGGGGCAAGACCTTCCTAAATGTAATGGTGCAGGAATGTTTACAGCTCTAAAGTCTGGAGGTTTTGTTTGTCTTTATATTATTGCACACTGCAAAGTTAACCACAGAAAATCAGTTGTCCAGTTGAATTCATACCTTAGCATAGTTTCTGACCCCTGAGTTTTTGGTCTGGTTATATAAAGCATTGAAATCTACAGCGGTGGCATTAGGGAGATGATGCAGAATTTCTGTGCCAAGTCTCCAAATGATCTGTTGGACAGAATTATGAAGAGTTTGATAAACACAGTGCTGAAAATGGCATTTATCTACATACAACTTACTGTATAAGGAATTGTATCAAAAAATTATAAAAACTAGCAAGTGATTTTCTAGTACCAAATGATCAATTTAGCATGATTACTCAAGGATAAGGTGTTGGAGTGATGGCTGCTGTCTAGATTTGATCAAAAATGACTTTTTTCAAATAGTGATGGTGCTGTTTTTGACATCAGTAATGTCCTGACTATACATTGTGGTCAGTTGAATGCCACTTTGGTGAATAAAAGTACCAATTTCCTTCCGAAACAGCAAAATCTGTACATTATTCCAAACTTTTGGCCACCAGTGTATATATATATATATTTTTATTATTATTATTTAAATTGTAAAGTATTAAGAAAAAAAAAAAAAAATCTTATAGATCCTAAAAAAAACCCCCAAAAGAGTCTGCATTTTTTTTTTTTTTTTAAGGCAAAATACAATGTCTGGTTTCTGATTTTGGGGTGAAATATTCACGAAATATGTGCTATATGTACCTCACATGCCATTGTTTGTCTGCTGACAGTGGTGTCCTCCAGTGTCTGAGTGTAAGAGGAGAAATATTCTGCAGCCTCCTGCCAGCGATGATGCAACATTGCATCTCTGATAATCTTCAAACAATTTCTGGTGGATTTATGGAAGCCAGTTTCTCTGGATGGACCTGAAAATTAAACATTTATTTGAGCCACCTTAAAAGGACAGCTCACCCAAAAATGAAAACACTGTCACCGTTTACTCACCCTCAAGTCGTTCCAAACTTACATTCTTCTGTAGAACACAAAAGGAGTTGTTAAGCAGAAAGACCACCTCAATCACCATTCATTGCATCTTTTTTTTCCTTCCATAAAATAACAGTGACTAGTGACTGGCTCGGCATCACATCTCTTTTTGTGTTACACTGAAGAAACTGGTTTGGAACGACATCAGGGTGAGTAAATGATGAGAGAATTATCATTTTGGGAGAAATCTTCTTTTAAATGACTGATTTGATCCCTTTAAGAAATTAGTACATTACCTTTGTATTTTGGAGGTAAGTGAAGGTGAATTGGTTCTTTAATCCGCCCCTGATTTGGCGTTTCTTCCTCTGGGGAGTCCACATCTGCCGCTGGAATATTCAATTCATCCTCAAAATCATCCATAGCGCACTGTTTTTCAACGATTCCTTCTTGAGAGTCCATGAGAATAAATAATAAACAATATAATCAACTACAGAAGGACTTTCAAGTGTGTGAGAATATCCAAATGTACCTGTGTGTACCAAACACATGGACGCATGTAAACTACCTTCCTCACGAAACACAGCGGTGGTCAGATCAGCGTCACCGGCTCACAGCGCCACCGGCCGTATGGGAGACGCACAACACGCAGACTGTGATTACCTGAGAAGAATTGACCTACTCGATGATAAGAGATGTCGCACTCTCTCTGTCTGTGATTTTAAGGAATGCACAGCTGTATAATTTTCAGATATATGTGAAAACACCTCTCAAGTTAAATGACTATGTCAGAAGAATTAGAAGAGTTTGTTTTCAATGATGAAGCATTATATGTCCCTTAATGTTTGGTCCTTCAGTTGTGAATGTTACCTTAACATGATTTGTGATGGTATTTATTTTCATTTATTTATTTGTTTATTTAAGTCTTAAAGGAAATGTGAGGTCCATCCTCTCCAGTCTCCTCTCTCAACAATTGCAGACAGCCAAGAAATATACTGTATTCCCAGAGAGCTGAATCTGATAGGCAAGCACTTAAATAAATTACAATAGCTCCAATAGCCTGTGAAAGAATAAATAAAAGAAAAGAAAATTAAATTAAATTAAATTAAATTAAATTAAATTAAATACCCCAACAAAGATAAGATGATATAGAAAAATGGATGGAAAAATAAATAAAATTAAATAAAAATAAATTAAATAAAAAATTAAATTAAATTCAAATAAAATAAAATAAAATACCCCAACAAAGATACACTGATATAGAAAAATGGATGGAAAATTAAATTAAATAATTAAATTAAATTAAATACCCCAACAAAGATAAGATGATATAGAAAAATTGATGGAAAAATAAATAAAATTAAATTAAAATAAATTAAATAAAAAATTAAATTAAATTCAAATAAAATAAAATAAAATAAAATAAAATACCCCAACAAAGATACACTGATATAGAAAAATGGATGGAAAATTAAATTAAATAATTTAATTAAATTAAAGAAAATTAATAAGAAAATGAAACTGTATGAAAAATTTAATTTAATAAAAAATCTAAATTAAAGTGATGTAGGTAGTTCAGTGCAGAACCATTTTATAAAGGTCTTTTTTTAATTCATTTTTTTATATAGTGAATATGATATAAAATAGACAAGATGTTTCAGCAATAACACATGCAAAACAAAGAGTAGTTTGTTAGAAAAGCCTTTATTTAGTTTGTGTAAAAATGTATTTTCTTTTTTCTTTAAATTCTAAATGTACTATGTCTGAGAGAAAAGCTCTTTTTGCTTGAACAGTTGATGTTTTTCAAATAATTTTCAAATATGATCAAATACCTCTTGTGATAATGTACCTCATGAATAAAAAACAATAAAAGGCTAATATATAAGTTTTATTAACAATAATATATTATTGTTATTAATGTTGTTCTAATAATATATTAATATGATGAATGTATTTATTAATAATATATAAAATAATAACATATTTTTAATAACAAAAATAACACTATTATATTGTTATTATTAATATTAATATTATTATCTTTAAAAGAAAATAGCTTTTATTATGCATGGTACTACCTGGCATTAAATGTAGCTGCAAATGGTCTTCTGCATGGATTCTGCACAGATGTGACATCATCTTCATTTTTATGAACCATAAAGAGGTTGTTTTTATCATCATACCTCTTCATCTCTCATCCTTTTGCGCCAGCTGGAGGTGGTTTGGAGTGTCCCAGATCCTGCTGAGCTGTTATTTTATCTGCAGCTATCTCTTTAAGTGTTCTGTAACATGACTCCAGTCTTTTCTCCTCCTCACTGAAGCAGCTCAGCTCGCCCCTCAGGACTGCTGACGTGTCGGCTGCACGCTCTACAATCAAACGCTGCCAGCATGGCTACACTAAATCCATATTTTTATGTTTTTACTCTGTTTCTTCATGCGTGTGTTTGTAAATCCAGCACGGAGCGGCGCTTCTCCGACTTCAAACGCTGCGCCGATGATGAATGTAGCAGTGAGTATCACACACTGGAACTTTGTATCAGGATGCTGATAATAAAACTTCAGTGCTTTTGACGTCACAAAGGCCGCATCGCCGTTACAGTGGACCGTGTAACTTTGTAACATTTAGTAACAATAAAATGAGACATGAAACGAGTTTTTATATATCACGTAGAGTGTAAATATGTGGAGCTGCGTCATTGAAGATCCTGTTTGTTGATGTTATGCTCAGAGTTTAGCCAACGAAGCTAACAGCATAAAGAGCGTTATGACTAAAATCATGCTGGTTAATAAGCTTGAAAAGATCTGGGCTGTGTTATGTTCTTAATGACATATAATCATAGGTTGCAACAAGTAATGTTGAATATAAGGCCTTGTTTACCTTCTATTTTTAATTTCGCCGGTTTGACAGCAGACCCATTGGCTTTGGTTGGTTGGTACTGTCGTTATTTACCAACAACCTGCTGAACAAAATTAGTATTATTCAAGTTTAAGGATATGGTAAGCATATGTCTTTGAAACATATTTGACTGTAATTACAGATCAGGACTGTCATATAGTTGTGCATATTGACATATTCCTGCTAAATGACTAAATGTAATGTAAATGTATTGACCATATTCAATACTGGCAACCTGTTAGACATGCACTGTGAATCCTGGTGTGGTTATTGTGCTATTAATAAACAAACAACAACACAAAAACACACATAGATTTTCTTCATGCAACCTTATTGGGTGCATCTTATGAAAACTGTCAAGAACATGTCCAGGTAATATCTCACCCCAAAATTAAAAGGAAGACTTTATATTTTATATACAAAATTATATTTTGCATAATACAAATGAAGCCTATTTTCATGACCCATTAAGAAATGTTACATTTTGATGTTATTTTAATGACAGTTAAACACATTTCACCCAAACTCTCATTACTGTAATGCAAAAAAAATGAATTCTTATAACTGTGATGGACAAAAATAATATATTTAAATTGTTTAATTTGCAATATATTTATACATTATGGCTGTATTTGTTGTACTGCCTTTTATTTGATAACAAAAAATCATTGCATTACAGTAATGAGAATCACCATTGAGCATAATGGGAATAAGTAATGTTTCAGTATATTATGGTAGTAGAATTTGGGTTGAAAATTTATTGTCATAGTGCAAAATATCTTAATGGTCCTAAAATAGGATTTTCTTTAAGCAAATTATAATGATTTCATCAAGGTTCTATATTCACATTAGATACAATTTTAACCCTCAGAAACCCACTGTAGCAGAATTGCAGCATTTGTTTAACCTTTTAAGCTTTGTGTTTTTATAGATTTCCTGTTTCAGTGGCATACCAAAAATTAAAGGCTTGTAACTCGAGAAAAAAACAAAAACAAGGAAATTGTATTTATTTAGGAAATTTTCATTATGTAGATTATGATGCATACTGAGACTCTCAGCCTAAGAAACTGCTGAACAAAAAAACTGAGCCAAAAACTTTTTTTTCTTTCTGATTTGACATTATATATTTCTGGGTGTAAATAAAGTGGCTCCGAAAAACTGCTTTTGTTTTGTTCCCAATCATGTCAACTGTATCAGAGAAAAAAATCGTGTGGATGCGACCAAGCAATCAAAAGTTATAGCATTATAAAAATCATTTATCATAATGTCCAAAGCTTCTCCAAACAAATAAAACACTATAATTGTATGTAAGAACTAATTACACATGCAAACACAACAATGACTAAAGGTTTGCATAGCATGCAGACATGATTTTAGTAATGAGATTTCACAGAATGAGTTTCATTCTGTGCCATTTGAGGCATCATTGATTACGTTTACATGCACACCAATACACTGATTACTTCCAAAAATCAGCTTATTTAAAAAATCTGACAAAGCAAGAAAACCATGTTTACATGAGATTTGAAGTAATTGCGTTATTCTCTGCTTTTGATGTCAAACTGTGAAGAGACATGCGCTCAACACATGCACACATTGGATACGCTGGTGAGAACACCGGTAAATGTATTTACATTCCACGCAAAATCAGCGTAATGGGCAAAAATCCGGTTTATTCCTAATACTTTTACGACCTCACACACATAAAGGAACATTGTTTATTGCTTTTACATGATCACACGCGTTGTCTGCTTATTAAGCATAATCGATGTAAGAACGTGCATGTAAATGTGCTTATTGAGTCTGTGTTATGTATTTGGCGCCATCTCCTGGTGGTCATATGTAACATTGTGCTTCATGTGGATTATCTAATGATATATGCATCTGATTATCTTGTGTGTGGGCTCGTTTGAAAGATAATCACCTCCTCTAAGTAATGGTATGTGATATTTTTGTTCCTTTTTTTGTGAAGTTATAAGCGAAAACTCGGCATATTAGCAACACCAACATAATTGTCAAAGACATATACTTAGCTGTTACTCACTATATTTTTGTCTGTGAGTAAAACAAATGGGCTGGTTGTATTCTACTCTTTGAGAGATTTCCAACAACATATGACACATGATCAGTTTGATGTTTTTACTGATTGCAATAATATGTACAGTGCAATTATTTTTATAAACTATCAGAATGTAACACTTCTGATTTGTCTGCAAATTTCAAAGCACTTGTTCAGTTTTGGTCATAATGTCTACATGCATTTTAAAGTAGAGCTTCTAAGCTTTCAAACGATACCTATTTTGTGTTGGTCAAGACTGTAGTTATTAATATTTTGACTTTTTTTTTTTCTCGTGGGCCCATCTGAGCCCACCAGAGCTTAAAGGGTTAAAACAATTATATCTATTCTTAATAGAAATATTATTATTTGAATTATATCACAAGAGCAACAGTTTTGGTAGGAAAGAATGCATATTGAGTTCTCAGTGGCATCCTAAAAACACTTTCAAGGGGCAAAAAAGAAAATATATCATTCTCAATATCAATGCTAGTGTCTCTGAGGGTTAAGTAGAGGTTAAATTTCACATTTTTAGGGAAAATCCGGGGGTTCGTGATGTATTTCATGCAGAAGATTTAGATTCGAAGTTAGATTCTGAAGCTTACCTTGTAGTTTTCATCCTAACATGTTTTCTTGTGTCTTTTTAGTGCTGCTCGGCAGAGGGAAAGCCGTGAGGGATTTCACAGGGCCGGACTGTCGGTTTCTCTCTTTCAAGAAAGGAGAGACGATTTATGTATATTATAAACTCTCAGGACAGAGGTCGGATGTGTGGGCTGGAAGTGTAAGTACACAGTTAATGATTGATTGGTTGGTTGTTTTGCTGGTTTATGGGTGTTGTTGGTGATGACTTGTGTGAGATATCGGTTTGCATGCAAGCATATTTGAATAGTCATACCAATTGCAAACAGTCCATGTCATACCAACTGCCAGAGTACACTTATTTATTTAGTTGGGCAACAGATCATGCATGTGTCTTAAAGGGATAGCTCACACAAAAATGAAAACTCTGTCATCATTTACTCACACTTATGTTGTTCCAAACCTATTTGACTTTTAAATAGGTACCAAAATATATCAAGTTAAAGCCCAGAGAACAAAGCTTTTAGAGTTATAAGCTGTAACAGATGTCTTTTTGTCACGTTTTCGCTTGTAACTTCATGAAACATAAACAGATGTTCCCAAATAAAACAATGCCCCCGAGTTCAAATGCAATGCCATATGATGCATATATCTAAAAAAAAATCTTGTAGAAAATAGAGGTAGACCAATAAATCGGTTTTACCGATTAATCGGTGCAGATAGTTACTTTTTTGGAACTAGTTAATAGTTTTTCGTCATTACAAAATAAGAGTCCCTGGTGTGTTTCGGGCTTGTTTATACTTAAAAGTCCCACGTAATACACCAAATCTTTATTTGTTTCTGGTTATTTGGGGGATTTTGGTTGAACAAAAAACTGCATCTGGGATTTTATTCATTTGTGACTCTTTGTCTTTGCCCGCCATAGTATAGAAAGAATTGGTCGACCTCTAGTAGGAAATGTGACGCTACATCAGATATCCTTTTTATTATCCTGGTGGGCAGTCACTGTTTACAAAGCGGACCAGTCACTGCTGTTTTGAAATGCATTATCTTGACGCTTTGTTGCATTTTTGGAGAGGTGCATATAGGCTATGCCGTAACCACCATATGCCATATATGGGAAACACTTAAATTACACATTTCTTCTGGAGTTAACACAAAAATCATAACTTGATTACTTGAATAATGGAAAATGTACTAATTAAACACATTTTTCTTTTTCTTTTTTCTTTCTTTGTTTGCATAGGTTGGAAACCACTTTGGTTATTTCCCAAAAGACTATCTTAATGTAAATCATATATATACTGAACATGAATTTGAGGTGCCTGCAGAGGTAAGTTAGTCTTGTTAACATTTACTGATGTCTGGCCATTTTTACTGTGACCTTTGGTTGGCATTTTAAAAAGTAATGTGGATCTTTCTTTTCTTTTAGGAAACAGATTTTGTTTGTTTTGATACGGGACTTGATAAATTTAAGAGCTATGATATTGATTTGCTTTTAGGCAAATCGTTGTTAATAGAACATGAGAATTTAACAGAGGAATCGAAAGAACCAGCACAGAATGATGCTGTTGTCTCCCAGCTGCCCTTTGAAACAGAAACGGCAAGTTCAGAATCTGCAATACATCAGGAAACAGATTCAGTCGAATCAGAATCATCTTTGCCTCTTGAAATGGATTCAATAGATTCAGAATCAACAACATTTTTTGAATCAGATTCAGAATCAGTATCGCTGCCTTCTGAAACAGAAACAACACGTTCAAAATCTACAACACTTCTTGAAACAGATTCAGAAGATTCAGAATCAACAACAAAACTTGAAACAGATTCACTAGATTCAGAATCGAAAATGATTCTAGAAGCAGATTCAGAAGATTCAGAATCAACAACAAAACTTGAAACAGATTCACTAGATTCAGAATCAAAAACGCTTCTTGAAGCAGATTCAGTAGATTCAGAATCAACAACAAATCTTGAATCAGATTCAGAAGATTCAGAATCAGAAACGCTTCTTGAAGCAGATTCAGTAGATTCAGAATCAAAAACACTTCTTGAAACAGATTCAGTAGATTCAGAATCAAAAACGCATCTTGAAGCAGATTCAGAATCAAAACTAAATCTTGAAAATGATTCAGTAGATTCAGAATCAACAACAAATCTTGAAACAGATTCAGTAGATTCAGAATCAACAACAAATCTTGAAACAGATTCAGTAGATTCAGAATCAACAACAGATCTTGAAACAGATACAGTAGATTTAGAATCAAAAACACTTCTTGAAACTGATTCAGTAGATTCAGAATCAACAACAAATCTTGAAACAGATTCACTAGATTCAGAATCAACAACACTTCTTGAAACTGATTCAGTAGATTCAGAATCAACAACAAATCTTGAAACAGATTCACTAGATTCAGAATCAAAACTAAATCTTGAAACAGATTCACTAGATTCAGAATCAAAACTAAATCTTGAAACAGATTCACTAGATTCAGAATCAAAAACACTTCTTGAAACAGATTCACTAGATTCAGAATCAAAAACACTTCTTGAAACAGATTCACTAGATTCAGAATCAAAAACACTTCTTGAAACAGATTCAGTAGATTCAGAATCAAAAATAAATCTTGAAACAGATTCAGTAGATTCAGAATCAACAACACTTCTTGAATCAGATTCAGAAGATTCAGAATCAACAACAGATCTTGAATCAGATTCAGAAGATTCAGAATCAACAACCCTTCTTGAAACTGATTCACTAGGTTCAGAATCTGTAGAATCTCCAGAAACTGAGACATTACTTTCACAATCTATGGATGAGAAATCGAATAGCCTTCAACCAAAGATAAAAGATGTCTCACCAGAAACAACATTGGAATCTACAGATGCATTACAGAAAGATCCAGAACCGAAAGCTGTTCAGCCTGTAGAGGTCACGGAAGAGCAGACTGAAAATTCACTACACCAGGAGTCAGAGGTCACCTTAGAAGATGTAGAAACAGAACCATCTGATTCTGATGTACAAGATATTGATTACTCTGAGCTTTTGCACAAGCGGAGTCACTCTCAGGGACAGTTTGGTACAGAGGAAGTCACACATTTTGAGCCTCAGGAACCCATGAAACTTCCAATTGAAGCCCAAACTGCTGGTTCAGAGATAGTCAGTGAAGAACCTGCCAAAACCGAGCAAAATTATAAGGGTATACCACTACAACCACCAGATAAAACACTGAAAAAAGTTGAGGAGGACACTAAGAATAAGAACATGTGGTCAACCGTTAAGGATATTTTTAAAACGGTGCATGAAGGTGAAATTCAAAGGACTGGATCTCTTGAAGGAGTCGCCAAAGAGGACATGGAGGCTTTACTTGGGGAATCAAATTTAGATACGGATGTCAAAGACTTCACTAGTCCCAAAGTCTTGAATGAAGAAATTGACTCTGAAGAACTGGCAGTTGCAGAAGAAATCCTAGATCCTTCTCAGCTGCCACTAGACACTAAAACAGCTTCAGAAGATACTCAAGACTCCATAAGTGCTCAGCCAAAGAGTCAAGACATCTCATCTGAGCCAGCTGTGGAAAAACACACTGTAGGAACAATCTCATCAGTAAATGTGGACAGGATGCTTGCAGATGAAGCCACTGAAGAAGATGATCTTCAGAAGTTAGACACAGACAAGAAAGAGAAAGCAAATGAATACATTGAAGACGATCTTCAGAAGGCCATCATGAACAAGAATGGAAATGCAAACAAAAACAATGAAGACAATGATCCTCAGAAGGTCATTTCAATCAAGAGTGAAGAATTGCATGAAAGTCCACAGACTGCATCACTCCTTGACAAAACCGACGATCAGATTGATAATGTGAGGAACGACCTTTTGAATCTTTTAAAAAACACCTTGCAATCAGAGAAACAAAGTCACAGAGAAGAGGAACCTCAAGATCAAGACGAGATGGAAGATGATGAAGAGCTTTTGGAGGATGAGAATGCTCTTTTATCTTTTTCCAAACCCCAACTTACAGATGTCGTACATGAATCCAAGGAGAACGAACAACCTGAAATTCACGTCGAAGCCGATATATCGGAAGTATCTGAACAAAACGACAGAGTCACGGAACCAAGTGAGGTACCATCTTCTCTAACAAGCGTGACTCGAGAAGAAGACCATGAATCCCTGGAAGAAGATGGACCCGATCACAAACTTGAGGTACCTTTTCCTCATGAGGAGCCTGTGTACAGTGATAGCATTCTTAGACTCACAATTTTACGAGATCACTTGAGGGACGATGATATGGAGCGTATACAGAAGTATCTCGGGCTGAAAAATCTGTTCAGAATTGAAGCCATGTTTTCTGACCTGGATCAAGAGATGAAGTCCGCCAGGCAGTTGCAGACAGACATGGAGAACATCGAGAACACGCTTGATCAGATCATGGAGGCCTCAGAGAACTCGATTCTAGACGAGACTGAAGAAATGCTTAATGAAAGAGACCGGAAAGCTCAGGGACTTGGGCAGCTGAAGGAACCAGGAATGTATGATGTAGAGGCTGCCATCTTGGATGGTTTTCAGGAGATTGTGTTCTCTTTACGACAGAAATATTCTGCTGCCAGTGACAGTGTCCCATTGGTTGAAGATGGACAACCTACGTCTGAAATAGGTGAGAAACATGACTTTCTCTTTCTGTTTTCTTTTGCCCTTTTAAAGGGATAGTATACCCAAAAACAAAAGAATTTTAGCCCCATTTACCATTCGTGTTCATGGTATGGAGAAAAGATGCAATGAAATTAAATGGCGACTACAATGGCCAATATGGCTACAGAAATTCGTCCCTCCTTTTCTTTAAAAAAAGCAAAAATCGAGGTTCCAGTGAGGCACTTACAATGGAGGTGAATTGGGCCAATCAGTAAACGTTAAAATACTCACTGTTTCAAAAGTATAGCCACATGTTGAGCTTCTACCTTTTTAAAAATGCAGTAATTAAGTTAAAATCTAGTTACAAATAATTATAGGGATAGTTCACCCAAAAATGAAAATTCAGTCGTTGTTTATTCACCCCTGTGTTGTTATAACCCTATATTACTTTTTCTTTTTCTGAACAAAAAGGGAGAAATTGTTAAAAAATGTTGTGCTCAGTGATGTCATACAATGGCAGTTTATGGTGATCACCTCTTCAAGCTTCAAAAGAACACAAAAGTATAATTCAGAAGTCTAATAAATTATTCCATGAGACTCATGATTGTTATGAAAGCATACGATAAGGTTTGGTGAGAAACAAACTGAAATCTAATGTATTATTTAGTGAAACTGTTCACTGACCGTTGATCTCCTGTGTGCATTCATGATAGGGCACGAGAGCAACAGTTCATGAAGCCCCTCATGACATTGGGGCGTTCAAGCGAAAACCTGTTTTGTTTATCTAAAAACAGGTCCTCCACAGTGATAGAGACAACAGAACACAACACAGCTGCACACAAAACAAGAGAACAGAACTTACTAAACATGTCTGAAGAGTTTGTAGTTGAAGAATTGATGCATTTCTATGCCCAGCCTTATTATTATTATTTTTTTACATTTTTGGACTGGTGCCAGTTCACAGCAGATGGAGTTACCCGTGCCATGCTGAAAATAGAAAACAAGCGATCGATAGAATGTACCATCGCTCATCACTGCTGGTTAGGACAAAAACTCTGATTACCATAGCAAAGATACCTTTTATCATGTGCCGTTTGCTGTCAGGTTAGGACACGTTGTGACTGTGGCTTCCTGTTGCCTCCTCTATGTTTATGTTTGATTTCTGAGAACTCCATTTAAAAAAATAAGGCTGGGCATAGAAATGCATAAATTCTAAAACTACAAACTCTTCAGACATGTTTAGTAAGTTCTGTTCTCTGTTTTGTGAGCAGCTGTGTTGTGTTGTCACTATCGCTGTGGAGGACCTGTTTTTATAAACAAAACAAGTTTTCGCTTGAACGCCCCAGTGTCACGAGGGAGCTGCATGAACCGTTGCTCTCTTGCCCTATCATGAACGTGCAATATTCTTAATTTTATATTGCTAGCAAAATCACTGTGATTACATAAGTGAGTATTTGATAAATTGCCCAGCCCTAATGGTGACTGAGGCTTACATACTGCATAACACCTCTTTTTGTGTTCCATGGAGGAAAGAAAGTCATACAGGATTGAAACAAAATGAGAGTAATTAAATGATGACAGAATTTAAATTTTTGGGTAAACTATCTATTTAATGTGTTAGAACACATGTTGATCATACGGCAAACAATTTGATGTTTCATTATTGATCTTTGTATACTTCTCTCCAGATGAACAAAATGACTCTGAAGAGGTGAAGGACTTGGTTGGTGACGTCGAAAAGATTGAATCACCTGAAAGTCCGGAGATCCACGAGGAGCAGAATGAATCTGAATTGATTCTGAATACTGAATTAAATATGAACGCTGAAGATTTGTCTCACAGTAAAGAAATGGGACTCGAGGAGGATGGCGGTCATTTTAATAGAAATAAAGATGCCCAAAATGGTTTCAAAGATGCTGAGGAGATTCAAAAGGGGCCTCATGCAATTTTGGAGAATCAAGTGGACATTGGATTTCACTTTGAAATGGACCAATCTTCAGGTTTGTGAATGTTTTATTTTCTTAAATGTGCTATAAAATTGATGGGGGCCTGGGTAGCTCAGCGAGTATTGACGCTGACTACCACCACTGGAGTCGCGAGTTCGAATCCAGGGTGTGCTGAGTGACTCCAGCCAGGTCTCCTAAGCAACCAAATTGGCCCGGTTTCTAGGGAGGGTAGAGTCACATGGGGTAACCTCCTCATGGTTGCTATAATGTGGTTCTCGCTCTCGGTGAGGCGCGTGGTGAGTTGTGCGTGGATGCCGCAGAGAATAGCGTGAAGCCTCCACACGCGCTACGTCTCCATAGTAACGTGCTCAACAAGCCACGTGATAAGATGCGCGGATTGACGGTCTCAGTCGCGGAGGCAGTTGAGATTCATCCTCCACCACCCGGATTGAGGCGAGTCACTACGCCACCACGAGGACTTAGAGCGCATTGGGAATTGGGCATTCCAAATTGGGGAGAAAAAACAAATGCTATAAAATTAAATATTTACACTTTCTTTAAAAATGCAATAAATTAACTCTGCTTTTGAAACGACTTTCCTTTTCGACTGATGTCAATGAAAGTCAAAATTAAGTGCTGTCCTACTTTTTATCATTATAATATATTTTTTCACTCTGAATTGTGCAACATTATAGAAGTGAAAATGGATAGGGTTTCATTTTGACTTTGACAGTTTTTGTGGAATGTCTCAAGTTAAAACCGTTGCGTTTTACCAGGTTCACTGGAGACCCCAAGTGTCTCTGACTTCCATGACACTGAAGCGAACAATGACGTCATCAGCACATCGACTTCAGATGAACTTTGGGGCTTGATGCTTCTTGTCAAAGAGTATCTTGGAGTGTATGCAGAAGTTGTGAGTGAAACATCATATTATCTTATACCACAGTAATGTGCTGAGCCTTTTATTAATGGGATTTGATAGAATCTAGGGGTGACAAGTGTGTTTATTTGCTGTTCTAAGTTTATGTGCCTATTGAGTTTTAAAGCCGGAGGACAAAATGAAGAACTTTAAACACTCTTGAAAGTCTCACAAGAGGTTTGAATTGGTAGAAAATAACTTTCTCTAATACAGATTTTAATCTGAACTCCTATTCATAAACTGTTTTCTTACTGATTTTGTTGAATTCCCAAGTAAAGCATTTATGAGCATGTCAGGTATTTACATATGTAATTATGTGATTACTGTGTTGTATATTTGCATACCTATGTCACGTGTATCGCAAGCCCTTAGACATTTAATTGTGCAGGAAATGTATTATTGATATAATCTAGAATTCAGTGTTCAGTATTTAAAATGTTAATTCTTAATATCAGTAATGGAATTACTACTAGTGAAAATGCTCATTTGCTAATGCTAATCAGTAAAAAGGTTTGCATTAGAAAAACATTCATTCTTGAAATCAGAAATGACATCGTTACTCATGGAAATACCCATTCTTGATATCAAAAATTGAATTTTAACTATGCAATCACAGATATCAGTAATTAATTTCTTACTAGTTGAAATTCCAAATATACATATCAGCTTTGTACTTCTTACAAGTAAAAACTATATTTTACATATCAATAATTGCATTACTTGTGCAGATGTTCATTCCTGATATCAACAATTGAATTGCAACTAGTACAAATGCTTATTTTTAATATCTGTAATGTGGTTTTCACTAGTGGCAATGTTAATGTCAGAAAAGTGTAATTGAAGCTATAATGATTTATTCTGTACATGATTAAATGTCGAAAGGGCTTGTGATGCATTGTGTAAGGTTGTGTTTGTTGGTATTGCTGCTGTTGTTTTTGGGCTTTGCTGAGCTACCTAGCAAAATTCTAATTAATACGACATTTAAACGTCAGTGACAACCAACTCACCCAACAGGAACATACCATGACTGAATGCGTTGTTTATAGGGATAGTACACCCCAAAATTCAAATTCTGTCATCATTTACTCACCCTGATGTTGTTCCAAACCTGTATTCTTTTGTGGAACACAAAATGAGATGTTAGGCAGAATGTCAGCCTTAGTCACCATTCTCTTTCATTGCATCTTTTTTCAATACAATGAAAGGTGAAACAATGACCATGTTTAAAAAACGCTTTATTCCAGGGGTTTTGCAGAAAGCGGCGTTCTGAAACGTCATGTAAATGAGAACGCCTTATTCATTATGCATTTAAGGGATTAAGAGAAAGCAGTTTAAGACACCTGGGTGTCCCCCAGAAACCACGGCTTATGGGCCTTAGCAGCGTTCTTGAAGTGTCCACATGTGCCTGCGTGGAACAGACCCAATAACTAACGTCATTGGATGCAGACCAACATCATATCAACAAGTCAACACAGTGGAAACAATTCAACATTACTGGGAGTGTGAATAGGGAAAAGCACAGACACTATAAAATATACCTATTTATACACATCAATTTAAAATGTCGACCACTGTCTCTCACGTCCACATACTGTAAATGCGCTCAAATACACTAGGGGAATCTCAGAGCTTTACATAAGAAGGAAACCTCACTATCGCAGTGCGATCCCAGTGCAGGTCGCAATGGAAAGTTTAGGAAACAAACAAAGCAACAACTCTGGAATATCTGGAAATAAAGCGAAGCAATGGAGAATAAAATAGCAAAGTCTTCCTCGGATCACTTGTCTTCATGTAGCTAAACAAGCTCAATGAAACGATGAACGGTGAAACAATGAGGACAGACTTTTTATTATTGGGTGACGTTATTTTCTTCATTATTTTCTTGAGTAAATAAATGTTCTAGAAGAATTTATTATATTTGCCAATAAATAAGTTCCCTTTATATATATATTTTGATAATTTTGAAGATGCTTTAAACCCCTTAAACTCGATGGAGGTGGTGCTATATCGTGAAAAAAGTTTAAGCTTAAAACATTAAAGCCTCCGTACACATAAGTCAGGCATATGAGATATCATTGGAAAGCTTAGAATCTCCATTACTTCTTAATTTGTTACTTAAAATAATAAAATAAGGTTTCAAAAGTTTGCATTGGACATTAGCGCCCCCTAGAGGTGAGGGGGTAGAAATATTTATATGAAAATAAAAGTCCTTCACATAGCACCTAAATAGACAAGTCATATATCAAATGAAAGCTCTCATTCTCAGGAATGTGACTGTATAGTTAATTTTGTTGCACTAATACCACAGTTTACAAGATTTTCAAAAGAATCACAAAGTGAAATATGATTTCTGGTAATCATCAAATACAAATGTTTCTTTTATGATCCGATAACTGCTGCTGTAAGCCCCAAATAGCCAAAAACTTTGTATCAGCTTTTACCTTAGGAAGTTTTCTAAAAAATTAGCCCTTGTCTGTGAGCTTGCTTGGCTGAATAATCCAATGTTATATCTTAGATTGCCAGAACATAATATGCCACACGGAAGGAAAAGCATGCAAAACAAATAATCAGAAAAAAATATGTTTTCAACTACTGATGATAAATATTATCGCAAAGGGGAGGATCTCAGCTTTCAAATGACACCTAGATTGAGCTTATAGTCCACTCAGAGGCCGAGATATTCGACAAAACAATAGGGGTGGTGCTTGAACTGAAAATTAGACTGAATGTCTATGGACGAGCACATCTGTGAGGGCTAAAATGCGTTAGAGTGCCACCTACATTTCAGATCTGTATATTGTGATGGAATGTGAAAATCTTTTTTCTAGTACTTACTGCCATCTAGTGGAATAAAATGAGACTTTTCAAATTGAAGTAGAGTGAACAGAACCAGAATGACATGTTTGCAAATTTAGGACAACAAAAACGTTTTGTTTTTTTTAAACGTTTATCATAAGATTATAAACACACATATTATTTATGAATAATTGGAGTCTTTTTTATTTATTTGGGGGGTTCTCAGAAAAAAGTATTTTTTGCAATTAGTCCACAGTATGTGTGAATGGTGAGCTTTTAACCCTTGTGCGACCTTCGGGACATTTTTGTCTTTTTCTGTCATTTTGGCTGTGTTAATGCCAATGGCATAGATTTAGCCAAAGGTGTGTATTTTGGGGGGAATTTCGATATTTCAACCTCAGTTCCTAAAATACATCTGTAATACACTGTGTACACAAAATAGTTACACTCAGGACCTTCAGGACAAAAATGTCCCCATTGAAACCCATTAAAACTGTAATATTTGATCCCAGTGCCATTAAAGCATCAAATCATGAATTCTTTGATATTATGCTTTCATTCCGAATCCCTGGCTTCAAAATTTAAATGTTTAATATTTTCCACCAGATGGCGCCATTTTTCTCATGTTTAGCCTATGGAGCAAATACATACTTTTCCCCTATTTTCTGTTTGCTGTATTATAGAGCACTGCAGGCCAGTTGAATAAATGATGCAGCTAAAATTGTGTGGGTGTGTTGGTATGGGTGTCAGAGTGTGTTTTGGATGTGTGTATTGAGAATTCGTGTGTGTGTAAAAACAGTGGCATTATATAAACAAACTGGCATTTAAAGGGTTAAAATCCTGAAAATGAATGAATATTTGATAGTTATGATTAGGACTGATGTTGGTTAAAAAAATAACTCATTGAAAGTGAATTTGAAATATTATTATGGCAGTTTTTTGACGTGGACATTTTTGTCCTGTAAGGACCTATTTTTCATTGACGCACAAGGATTAAATTTGAGTGAGAAACATTGCGGGCGGCTGCTCAAAAATCCACCAGAGTTTAAGGGGTTAATAATGATTGTTAGAGAATAGATCTTATTAACTGTAGCGGCATCTTTGATGGGAATGAAAACGAGGCTGTGAGGGATAGACTTAGTCTTTTCAATGACACGCTCCGTATAAAGCTATCAAAAAGCTTCTGCATCACATCTAATGTTCCACAACTGGGATATAAATCGTCAATTAAATATCAATGCTTATTATGGGACATATTTACTTTAGCGCGGTCTAATCACCCTGATCTTTTTACAAAACCGATTGCGTCACAGCTAAACAAATCCCCCAGCGCTCACCCAGTGTGACCAGGGTAACCAATCAGAGGCCGGCCTCAGCATCACGTGACCGGGAGCGAGTGGAAACACTCCACCGTGTAACAGATTCTCAGTTCAGCGCTTTCAAATGTTGACGTGTTGTAAGAGCTCACCGATTTTAAAAATACTCGTTGTAAATCAATATTATCATTCTATATACAAGCCTGTCTGTCTTGAACATCTGATTACTTTGAAAGGAAGGGTTGCCAGAGTCTGTTTATATCAGAAAACACCGGCTTTCGCTGGCTTTCGATATGAAACAGCGGTCCGGCCTTTAGTGCGTGGTTATCGGCTTCATTCTCCGTCTCTGAGCGCTCGGTGGCACGGGTAAATACATTAACACACTGCAAGAGGATGGATTCAGAGCCAAGTCTTACCTCTTCTCCTGCCGAGTTAGAAACGACAGCTCGTTTTGTCTTCATGCTCTCCAGACTTCAGGAAGTAAGTGTTTCACTCCTCGAGACTCCATAAGCTTTCTGAAGGAGTGAAATGCATTGCTTTAACTCATTAATGCATGCTCTGCTTTCACTTAAACAGCTTGCAGTCAGTTTAGTCCACTTAAATGTCCACCGTGAGCATGCAAAAGTTGTGTAATGCTACCACAGTGCTATAGTTTGACCCTTTCCCTAAATATGGACCAATGCAGTTTTCTGTCTGGATGCATATTACATTTTCTGCCAGGGAGGTTAAGTCCATTAAGGGTCATTTCGAAACCGCAGGCTGCTAAATTGGTCATTTAACCCGAGTTTTAAGTCTTAAGTGCATGTAATAGGCATAAGGTGACTGGGTTTGGACAGAGGTGAAAGTCCAGTGAACCCCCCAGTGTTGAATCATTGCACAAGCAGGAGTACAAGAGTGCTTGAATTGATTGAAGCCATATGTTGTGTTCTGGTCATTTTGAACCGAACAACTTGTTTATTTATTTTATACATTTTCCTTTGACTTTGTTTACATATGGATCTGGAAACACACAAAGAAGTTGGACAATTTTGTTTACATTTTATTGGATTTATTTCACTTTGTTACACCTGTTGTGTTGCCGGTCAAAAATGACCGGCCATTGGAAATGAATGGATTAGACTACAAAATACAGAAATATTAAGTGCTCAGGAACATCCCAATCCTTGAGATGCGCACATATGTGGATGACAAACAACGTCCTCGGACACAACGTGTGTTGAGCGCCCTTTTGTGCACTGTCTTTCCATGTACACTATTTGAGGAATATTTCTTATGCTGTGTTTGGGCTCGTTTGAATCAGGATAGTCTGCTGTAAGTTACGATATGTCATTATCTACATTATATGTAGGTTTCTGGAAATAATAAGGAAAAATGTGACAAAGACACTCCTGTTTATTATATTTACAGTGCTGTGAAAAAGTATTTGCCCCCATTCTGATTTCTTCTGTTTTTGTGTATATCTCATACTAAATTGTTTAAAAAAATTCAAACTAAATCTAACATAAAACAAAGGCAATCTGAGTAAACTCAAAACATAGTTTATAAATGATAATGTGATTTATTGAAGCAAAAAAGTTATCAAATACCAACTGGGCCTGTGTGAAAAAGTATAGTTAATAAATCCCCAAATCTATAACACTGCATTCATAATGGGGTTCAGCTGGACTAGACACACCCAGACCTGATTACTGCCAGACCTGTTCAATCAAATCAACACCTAAATAGAACTTTTTCAGCAGCATAAAGTTGGCTAAAAGGTCTCACCCAGTAGCACACTATGACAAGCTCGAAAGAAATTCCAGAAATGAGGAAAAAGGTGATTGAAATAGATCAGTCTGGGAAGGGTTACAAAGCTATTTCAAAGGCTCTGGGATTCCAAAGAACCACAGTGAGAGCCATTATCTCCAAATGGAGAAAACTTGGCACAGTAGTGAACCTTCCTAGAAGTGGCCGACCTTCCAAAATTCCTCCAAGAGCACAGCGACAACTCATCCAGAAAGTCACAAAAAAGCCAAGGACAACATCCAAGGTACTACAGGCCTCTCTCTCATCAATAAAGGTCACTGTTCATGACTCCACTATCAGAAAGACACTGGCCAAAAATGCCATGCATGGAAGAGAGGCCAGGAGAAAACCACCGCTAACCCAGAAGAACATTAAGGCTTTTGAATTTTGCCAGAACACTGCTTGATGATCATCAAACCTTTTGGGAGAATGTTCTGTGGACTGATGAGTTGAAAGTGGAACTGTTTGGAAGACAGGGGTCCCGTTACATCTGGTGTAAATCAAACACAGAATTCCAAAAAAGAACATCATACCGACGGTCAAGCATGGTGGTGGTAGTGTGATGGTGTGGGGATGCTTTGCTGCTTCAGGGCGACTTGCAATAATTGAGGGAAACATGAATTCTGCTCTCTACCTGAAAATCCTAAAGGAGTACGTCCAGTCATCAGTCCATGAGTTGAAGCTCAAGCACAACTGGATTATGCAGCAAGACAGTGATCCAAAGCATAGCAGTAAGTCCACCTCTGAATGACTCAAAAGAAGCAAAATTAAAGTTTTGGAGTGTCCTAGTCAAGGTCTTGACTTGAACCCGATTGAGATGATGTGGCAAGACCTTAAATGGGAAGTTCATCCTCGAAAACCCTCCATTGTGGCTGAACTAAAGCAGATCTACAAAGAAGAGTGGGCCAAAATTTCAGCACAGCGTTGTGAAAGACTGATCTCCAGTTATTGGAAGTGTTTGCTTGCAGTTGTTTCTCCTAAAGGTGACACAACCAGCAATTAAGTTTAAGGGGGCAGTTAGTTCTTCACATGGGTGATATAAGTGTTGGATAACTTTTTTTGCTTCAATAACAAAAATATATATTTGAAAACTGTATTTTGTGTTAACTCAGGTTGCCTTTGTTTTATGTTGTATCTCGTTTGAAGATCTAAAACTATTTAGTATGAAAAATACACAAAAATGAAATTGGAAACTTTTTCACAGCACTGTATATTTATGTGTGTCTGAGGGAATTTCATACCCTAAAACTCACTGCAGTTTGGCCTCTGAGTGAAACAAATTAGCTTATTGGATTCTACAAACTGAGACCTTTCCAACAATATATAACACATGGCTATCTCCTCTCTTTTTATGGTTTACCAGCTGTGAATATAATTGTTGTGATAATAAATTTGCAGATGATGAGAACAAAACAGTTCTAATTTGTCAGCCAATTAAAAAGCATTATTTAAGAACTGGTAGGATCAATTATATGCGTTGTAAAGAACATATTCTAAACTTGAAAATGACACCTATTATGTTTAGATCAAGCAAGTGGTTATTAATTTATTACATAATTATTATTATTTAAAAAAAAATTCCAAATGGAGTTCCCTCCACTAGCTCAGTTCAATAAATCCAACTATCAATAAAAATTTTTTTTTTTAAAGAAGTACAAAACCTGTCATAATTACTAAAGAAGAAGTTGATAAAAAGATCTAAAGCAATATTTTGGGATAATATGTGCAATATAAGATATTTATAAACTATCTTAGTGGACCGGTCATTTTTGACCGGGAACACAAAAGGTGTTATCACAAACGTACACAGCACAAGAGTTAAAAAGGTCTAAAAGTGACACAAATGTGAAATTTGGGTGACCTATAAACATCACTGAAATGTCAGCCAGGTTTAATCATAGGTAGATAGAATATTATTTTTTTTGTGTCGTCTAGGTCATCACTGCTCTTCCAGAGGAATGGCGGCCGGGTCCCACTTTCCACGGACTTCCCTGGGAACCCGTGCTCGTGACAGCAGCTGTCGGGTTCCTCACAGTACTGATGTTCTTCTGGAGAACTCTGCTTGCTGTGAGATATACGCTTGTTTACATGATGAATGTTGTCATTCTTGATTCTATTCAATTTGATTGATCTAATCAGTCTAATCTGTATCATTTACTACTTTTTTTTCTCCTCCAGATCAAAGGCAGAAACTATCAGTGTAAGTCACTTTTCAGCCTCTCCATGCCTCATCAAATATTACTTTTATTTTATACCTACCTCTAACTGCTACTAAAATATTTTCTTTCCTTTAATGTATTTTGCATCATCAGTAACGGAGAAGCAGCTGACAGACAAGATCCAGCGACTGCTCCGCGAGCAATCTGATGCTGTTAACAAGATCACAGAACTGAATGACATGGTGAAGTTTCGTTCGCTCTTCTTTGTCATGCTTGAGTTGGAGTTTTTAAACTTGATCGATTACATACTTTTCATTTGTTTCTGTGCAGATCAAAGAACGCGAAGAACAGTTAAAGAGCTCTGAGAAATCAGTGAGTTCAACACAGAAAGAAATGAAACAGCTGAAGGTGAATCACAACAACAGAACGAATCTTTTAAGAATTTAATCAGAGAGCATGTTTGTATAACGCACTTGTTTTATACTAACTAGACGCATCACCAGAAACTCCAAAGCCAGTGGGAGGAGATGTCTGGAAGTATTTCTCAACTTAACCAGAAAATTGTTGACACACATGAAGAGAATTCAAATCTGAATGAGAAGGTATGTTTTTTTTTTGCGCTCGTTGTTTGTCAGAAAAGTAAGCCGTTTTCTAGTTAGCCTCTGCAGAACAGCTGTTTTGTTTTTCTTCAACCACAGATGATCAAAATGCACCAGAGAATCGAGAAATATCAGAAGACTTTGAAGAACTACGATGAGGAACGTGCAAAGGCAAGGCTTTAAAAAAAATATATATATATGCTGTTATTACTTCAGGGTTCCCACTCGCAATGCAGTTTTCCAGACATGGAAACGGCAGCTGTGCATTGTGAAACGACATCAATGATCACTGTCATAAACGAATCCCTGTCACATATTTTCTCTGCTCATCTGCTGTCATTTCTGCTTTGCTCCGACAAGGTATTTATAGAGCTAGATTAATGACAAAAAGATTTGAATTTTGTACATTTGAATTCTAGTCATGTGGTATAAATTAGCTGTAAATATTCAGATTATAAAATCACGGCTGAAGACGAAATTCAATCAAGAATTCAATATTCTGGAGGGGCCTGGGTAGCTCAGGCGGGTATTGACACTGACTACCACCCCTGGAGTCGTGAGTTCAAATCCAGGGCGTGCTTAGTTACTCCAGCCAGGTCTCCTAAGCAACCAAATTGGCCTGGTTGCTAGGGAGGGTAGAGTCACATGGGGTAACCTCCTCGTGGTCATGATTAGGGGTTCTCGCTCTCAATGGGGTGTGTGGTAAGTTGTGCGTGGATTGCGGAGAGTAGCATGAGACTCCACATGCTGTGAGTCTCCGCGGTGTCATGCACAACGAGTCACGTGATAAGATGCACGGATTGACAGTCTCAGAAGCGGATGCAATTGAGACTTGTCCTCCGACACCCGGATTGAGGTGAGTAACCGCGCCACCACGAGGACCTACTAAGTAGTGGGAATTTGGCATTCCAAATTGGGATTTTTTTTTTTTTTTTCAATATTCTAACATTCAAAATGCAGTAATTCAGATCTTACAGAAAGTAGGCCAGAGGTCAAGCTTCCGGGTTGCACAGGGAAAAATGGAGGGTTTCAGAAAAGCCCAACGTAGCATTTTGGCCAATCACAGAGCAAATACAGGTTTCTGACCTCCGTGAAGTTGGCACCCCATATAAATAAATAATTACCAAAACTATACTATGCATTTGTGCTGATTTGTGCTGCAAAAATGAACATTTGTGTTGGTTTGGTGTTTGAGATATTAGACGTTATTTTGAATGTGTGCCGTCACTTTCCACCCCATGTGGTCCAAATCGCTCCAAACCGGTGCCGTTCGTTTGTGTGCGATTTGTGCCATTAAAAGAAACACTAACTATTTCCCTTTCTTTTGGATTTTTTTCCCCTTTTTCTCCCAATTTGGAATGCCCAATTCCCAATGTGCTTTTAAGTCCTCGTGGTCGCATAGTGATTCACCTCAATCCGGGTGGCGGAGGATGAATCTCAGTTGCCTCTGCGTCTGAGATCGTCAACCCACGCATCTTATCATGTGGCTTGTTGAGCGCGTTGCCACGGAGACATAGTGCGTGTGGAGGCTTCACGCCATCCACCGCGGCAACCACGCTCAACTCACCACGCGCCCCACCGAGAATGAACCACATTATAGCGACCACGAGGAGGTTACCCCATGTGACTCTACTCTCCTTAGCAACCGGGCCAATTTGGTTGCTTAGGAGACCTGGCTGGAGTCACTCAGCACACCCTGGGATTCAAACTAGCGAACTCCAGGGGTGGTAGCCAGCGACTTTACCACTGAGCTACTCAGGCCCCAATATTTCCCTTTCTTAGATATAGCAAGAAACATTACTGGAGCAAAGATGTCACTCTCCACCCCATGTCGTCCAAATTGCTTTGAACCGGTGCCGTTCGTTTGTGCTCGATTTGTGCCATTAAAAGAAATATTGAATCTATTTTCCTTCCTTAGAAAAAACTTTTTGCTTTTTGCACAAGCAAATACTTTTTCACAGCACTGTATTTGGACAAAAATGAATGTTTGAATGCACATTTTATCAAATTAAAATTGCGATATGTCCTAGTGTGATAATTAAACTGCAAAAGTCTGTGATTTAAATAAATATATAATCTGCATGTGCTGTGCACTTCAAAATGAATGTGTAAAGCCGGCCGCTTATACACTGAAAACACCTCATCGTGACCATCACGTGCACTCTTGTGTGTGTGAGATGACAGAGTAGATGAAACTGAAGTGCACAGCACATACAAACTATGTATTTTTTCAGTTAAATTACAGCTTTACGGGGATTAATAATCACACTGGGCCATATAGCGAACTGCTTATCTGGAGGTGAGAAACTACCGTCAAAAACACACAGAAACGCTCAAAATAAAAGCACAATTTTAATGGACGCAGGTGTTTTTGCTTAAATATTACACTTGTTGGGTACATGAAATGTCCTGGAAAATTGAGCCTTGAAAAGAGTGGGAACTCTGTTACTTGTAGTTATTATAATTTGAACATCAGAATTTTTTGTGAGGTTCATTCTGATCTGATAACAGGTTCATGTCCTCATGGATGAAGCTAAACTCAGAGAAGATGCTCTGAAGGCTCAGGTGCTCTCATTTGAGAAGGAAAACAGCGCTTTAAAAGAGCAGAAGAAATCTGTAAGTCTCACTGACCAGATGTCGGATCATCATCATATAAATGTCAGCAAGAAATTTCATGATATTTATATATATATATATATATTGTTTTACAGTTGCTTCGGGATGCTACAGATTGGCAGGAGAAGCATGAGAATCTGCGTGAGGAGATCCGAGTTTATCATCAATCACAGAAAGAGTTGCAAGATTCACTGGTGCACAAAGAAAATGAGATTGATGTGAGTCACGTTTGTTTGGTATTATAAAACTGGTCCTTGATGCTGATTGGTCAATGCACGCTTCTGCGAGAACAGATATTTACCTTCGTTTACATATCCTAAACATGTCCCCTATGTGTTGTGTGTAGGTTTTGTCCAGCTGTATTGCAGAGCTCAACCGATTGGGAGCTTGTGATGCTGAAGAACTACAGAATGATGATGCTAAAATGGCTAATGGGGAAGATGCTGGTAAGTGTGCGATTTCTGAATGCTTCTCTTTATGAATCGTTTTCAGGGCATTCAGCAGACACTTTAATCCACAGCGGCATTTTTTTTACATTCTGTTAAAGGATTTTCCTTTTCCCCCTACTTAGTTATCAGTGTCGGCTAGGGATGTGCTGTAGTGGACTAGCCTTCCAACAACTGACTTGTCGATTAGAGTTGTCAACTACTGACATTAATATTTTTAGTGATGGTGGTTTTAAAGGAAGACTCAATAATAAAATTATTTGAGAGACGCAACGTCTTGAAGAGCATTTGTGCGTGATTATAGCTTCATGTGCTTAAAAGTCAATAATAGTGAGCATATTAAAACGCTCATCAAAGCAATACATCAACAACACAATAAAATCACTGTCGGACGTTAAATCCTCTGTTGTAAATAAAGTTACCGTATTTGTGAGGTGCTGTGGAGAGATAAAGTGTTTTGCTGATTCTGTCGCACACTGTTTAAATAAATAGTTGCAGTTACTGCTTGATACTGTCTTGATGGAGTGGTGGTGGCGTAGTGGACTAAAGCACATAACTGGTAATCAGAAGGTTGCTGGTTCAATCCCCACAGCCATCACCATTGTGTCCTTAAGCAAGGCACTTAACTCCAGGTTGCTCCAGGGGGATTGTCTCTGTAATAAGTGCACTGTAAGTCGCTTTGGATAATAGCGTCTGCCAAATGCATAAATGTAAATGTTGTGAACTAGATGTGTGCATGCGTCATTATCTTACAGTTCTGCGCTTTTGAATGCCCTGAATTGCCCTGAAACTCCCAAACTCTGTTTAAATTGAAGCACGTTATTCTGCGTTCAGGATGCATATAAGCAGTTTGGTGCTGCTCTGTATTGGGCCCTTTCTTATTTCTTTTCTTACTTTGATAGTTTTGAGCAATAAGATGTTATAGTTATTTAGAATAGCATTCAGAGATGATATTCTTCTCATCACAATTGTACAGAGCGGTTATCTGAGTTACCGTAGACTTTGTCAGTTCAAACCAGTCTGGTCATTCTCTGATGACCTCTCTCATCAACAAGACGTTTCCGTCCACAGAACTGACGCTCACTGGATGTTTTCTGTTTTTGGCACCATTCTGAGTAAATTCTAGAGACTGTTTTTGCGTGAAAATCCCAGGAGATCAACAGTTACAGAAATACTCAAACCAGCCCATCTGGCACCAACAATTATGCCATGGTCCAGATCACTGAGATCACATTTTGATGTGAACATTAACTGAAGCTCCTGACCTGTATCTGCATGATTTTATGCACTGCACTGCTGCCACACGGTTGGCTGATTAGATAACCACGTTGAAACGTCACCAAACTTGCTTTGTAAATCATTGTTACACTGTCTCACTGTATGTTTCTTAGCAACTATAAAAAGCCTGTTTATTTATTATTGCTATTAAAACATTTAATTATCTCAGAGCTACGGTTATGGTTTGATGAAATTCTCTGTGCTGAACAACAAACCTCTGCTTTCTTTCAGACAAGAAGATTGACACCATGAGACTGAGAATCAAACAGATGATGGACGTCTCAAGGGTACGTCTGTTTCACGTCACATTATTTGTGTATAATTTTGCACTGGTCTTGTGTTTAATGCCAGTATTATTTCTCAGATAAAAGCGACTCTCAGTATTGTTGAAGAGGAGAGAAATCGCTATGTGGAGAGTCTCCTCACCGAACAGAAAAGCAGACAAGAGCTGGAGGGTATGAAGACTGCTGCATTTATTTGAACACCTGCAGACTGTCGTTTAGATTTTTCTCCATGAAGATCTACATTTGTTCTGTTTTTATTGTAGAGCAATATCATAAGGTCATGCATGATCAGATGAATCTGAAGAATGAGAAGACTCACCTGGAAAACCAGTTCAAGAACCTTCAGCAGAGACTGGAGATCACCACTGAACTCTACCAGCAGAAAGAGAGCGCCCTTCAACAGTAAGAGCAAACACTTTAAAATGTCAGATCTGATCTTTGGGTTTGACCGTCTGTACTCCCAAAGAAAGTGTTGTCGACCCAATTTGATTTATTTATTTTTTAATAAGCTGTTTGGAAACCGTTTATTTTTGCAATTGCACACTTTAGCTTTAACTCGCCACTCCTGTTTGTTTTACAATCTTACCTATGCACTTCCTGTGTGCACCTCTCTCACAGGAAGTTGACGCAGGAGGAGATGGAGAGACGTGAGAAGGAGACGAAGCTGTGTGAGGTGGACAATAAAGCTGTGAGGTCAGAGGAGGAGGTGAGCGCTCTCAAACAGAAGATCAAAGACATTGAAGAGGAGATGCAACAGAACGAGCGATCTCTCAAAACCGAGGTGAGATACTCTCATTGTGTTTACTTTATAATGTCACTACACTGTCTTTCCACATCACTGTCACATTATATTGTCATTGTTTTGTCATGTGATCTTTCTAATAGGTGGCAACCCAGGAAAAGAAAGCTCATGAGAACTGGGTGAGTAATTCTCAAAATTTGTTGTGTTAGTCAAACACCGATATATCGGTTTTACAGATTAATTGGTGCCGATAGTTGATTTGAGGAATTACTGGAAATCTATGATGATAGTTACCTATAGGTTTTTACTTTTTCTGTGTTTTTGGTGTTAGACATTGACCAATATATCGGTTTTACTGATAAATTGGTGCCGATAGTTGATTTTTAGGAACTATCGGAAATCTGTGCTCATAGTTGCCTATTTGTTTTTTGTTTTTTTCTTGTCTTTTCTTTGCTCTTGGTGTTAGACATAGACCGATATATCGGTTTTACTGAATAATTGGTGCCAATAGTTCATTTTAGGAACTATCGTAAATCTATGCCGACAGTTGCTGATAGTTTTTTACATTTTTCTGTGTTTTTGGTGTTAGACGTAGACCGATATATCGGTTTTACTGAATAATTGTTGCTGATAGTTGATTTGAGGAATTTCCGGAAATCTATGATGATAGTTACCTGTAGGTTTTACTTTTTCTGTGTTTTTGGTGTTAGACATAGACCGATATATCGGTTTTACTGAATAATTGGTGCCAATAGTTCATTTTAGGAAATATTGTAAATCTATGCCGACAGTTGCTGATAGTTTTTTACATTTTTCTGTGTTTTTGATGTTAGACGTAGACCGATATATATGATTTACAGATTAATTTGTGCCGATAGTTGATTTTAGGACCTATTGGAAATCTGTTCTCATAGTTGCCGATTAGTTTTTTCTTTGTTCTTGGTGTTAGACAGACCGATATACCGGTTTTACTGAATAATTGGTCCAGATAGATGATTTTAGGAACTATCAGAAATCTGCTCATAGTTGGTGATTACTTTTTCTTTGTTCTTGGTGTAAGATGTAGACCGATATATCGGTTTTACTGAATAATTGGTGCCGATAGTTGATTTTTAGGAACTATCGGAAATCTGTGCTCTTAGTTGCCTATTAGCTTTTTCTTTTCATTTTCTTTGTTCTTGGTGTTAGACATAGACCGATATATCGGTTTTACTCGATGGAGGATTTTATAGTTAGAACAACATGGTTTCACAGTATAACAGTGGCCTCTGAAATAAAAACAATAAATGACTGACAATATTCATCCATTTTTATCCTCACTTCATTGGTTAGATTTTTATTAGATAAATCAAGTGTTTTAAATTGAAGCACGGGCATTAAAGAAAAATGTAACTGTATGGAAATGTGCCCCGTCAGCACATATAACAATAATAGCAACCTCATCTGGTGAAACACATATAGGCAAAATCCTTAATCTGGTGAAGATACAGTATAGGCTATAAAAAGCTTAATTTGGTCAATATAGAGCATTGTAATGAAGCCAAGTCTCCACAATTTCAAAACAAAAGTCCTGAAATAAGTTGTGTATTCAGGGCTTGTTATAGTCCTGCATTAAGCTTAAAAATATATTCTGGTAATTATTGGTTGCACAATACACTGCATCTGGATTTTTTTTTTTTTTTTTAATCTTGTAGCCTCTATGTCTGTGCCCATCATAGTAAGGAATAGCTAAGAAAGTTTTTTTTTTTTTTACATTTTATAAATCGATTTTAAAAACTATCGGCCGATTAATCGGTTCCAGCACCTTAGTTATCGTATCGGTCAGATCCACTATCGGTCCAGCTCTATTTGGTGTAATGTAAAATTTAGGCTTTTAACCTAAGTATTATAAATTACATTCGAAATGTTGGATAACTAATGGATAAGTAGTGCTTGGATAATATAAAATAAGCATAGATAAAGATTGATACATTTCAGAAAGGTATTTTTTTCTGGGCTAGTCCAGTATTAAAATAAAAAGCACATTTTGGTCAGTACCGATATATCAAGCATCCCTGTTTTTCTATTTATTTTAATTAGTTGAAAGCCCGTGCCTCAGAACGAGCTCTGGTGGAGGAAAGAAGAGAATCGGCCAACCTTCGTCAAAAGTGTGTAATCGTTAAATCCCACATCTCACATTTCATGATCGTGCATAATTGTTTTTAATTTTCAATATTGTTCTTAAACACTGATATTTTTGCATTTATTCTGCAGGCTTGTTGGGCTCAGAGATAAAATCGCAGACATGGAGCAAACGAGCCTGTTCAAACTGAACTCTGGACCTCCCGAACGACACATGCCACCTATGAGGAGAGGCGAGTAGATCTCATTCTCTGTTAAATATTGAATTTCTTTTCAGTGTTTTTCGCAATCCCAATTCTTGTTTTTCTGCTTTTGTACCCCATTAAATACAAGCACTTGACAAGTACTGATTTCTTTGCTTTGTTGACGTATTTCTATTCAAACAGGAAGTTGAACATATAGAATGATTTTAACATGTTTCAAATGGCCAGTAGACTTTAGTTTACATCAGTTCCTGAAGTTAAAGGAACATTTCAAGAGTACCCTGCATATAGATTAGCTCAAAGCAGCCACAAAACTGTCATTTTGATTTCATGGACTCTTTAAGTTAAAGTTCACTTAACTTTAATCTTCATGTAATATTGCATTTCTTGTGTAAAGTCACCACATCAACTTCTTTCTGATTGTCCTGATTTGGTCGGTCTGAACAGGTGACTCGTACGGGCCGTCTCCTGTGAGTGGGGGGGCTCCTTCTCCTCCTCTAATGATAGAGGGTCCAGGACGCCCCCCCTCTGCACCTGTAGGGCGACGGAACGAATCGTTTGGTGAGTCATCGTTGAGTCATCTTCTCCTCAGTTCCTTGTCTTCCCTGGTCTCCACCTCACCTACCTCTGACCTGGTCCTTCAACCAAATCCATCTTCATCCTTTTTTTTTATTCTAGCTGTCCTCTTGTTTTTCCTGGTTCTTCCCTCCGTTTTTCACTTCAGTCTGTCTTTGCATCTTTGTCACCATTACAAACATTCTGGATGTTTTCCCCTCTGAGCTTCAGAGACCTCAGGCTGTAATTCCAGGGGCAGGATCGACTGATATTGATTCCTAATCAGTTGTTGATCTGTTTTAGGTTCACGACCCCCCTCTGACCCCCACGGACGTTTCTCAGAGCTTGGACATCCGCTGCCCTCGCGACCAGGTACGTTTCAATGCATATTTATGTTAAAATGTTGCATATATTTTACTAAAACACAATGTAAAATGCCCCGAACATTTTTGATCGATGCCGCAAGTGAATCTTTGAATCACAGTTTTGAAACAGTTTGAACTGATTCACGGAAATGAATCAATCTTACCAACTCTAATGCCTTTTTTCAATTAAATTTAAATCAGAGAGAGACACAGTATATCCTTATAGACACAAAACTGGCACGGCTTTTAGTACACTTGGTGGCCAAATAAAATGGTTATTAATTAGTGGTCGACTGATATGAGTTTTTCAATGGCAGATGTGGGTACTGATTAGAGGTCTGCACAGGCCTTAAAATTAAGCTCCAAACCCGACCCGTACCTGAGACCGTGTCGCCCGACTCTACCCGGCACAAACGATACCGTCCGATTATAAACCCAAAATCTGTCCGGGTCGGGTTGCAGACCTATAGTACTGATATGTAGAGAGCAGGAGGCCGAAATAAATGCTGATATACAAAATACAAATTAACAACTGCAAATCGGATGTCCACAAATGTTTTTAAAGTGAAACAAGTGTTTATTTATATACAATATTTACTCAGATTTGCTTAAACATAGCCCTTAAACAGAAATCGAATTGGTAGTTTTGGAACTAACACAAAGAAAGTTAACTTCTGTTAATCGGCCAAGTGAACATTGCTATCGGTTTATACGTTGTTAAAGTTTACTTTAGTTTTAGTTTTAGTTGTGTTGATTATTATATCTGTTAAATAGTAAGTGAACTGCATCATTTGCATCGTTAGGGCCCTGTTGTAAATATTTTAGATCATTATTTTCATAATGTACCAAGTTAGAAGCATTCGCTAAGGGAGAATGCCTTTCATATGGAATCAGAATGGACATTATCGCTGAAATGAATCAATAATTATTTAATATGTGAGGAAAATGGACAGTATCACTGAAATATACTCAAATTAATCAGAATCGAATCAAATCAAAAGCTTGTGAATCAGAATTGAATCAAATCATTCTTTAATATGAAGCAAAATTGATATTATATATTAAATATACCCAAATGAATCAGAATAGAATCAAATCAAAAGCTTGTGAATCAGAATTGAATCAAATCATTCTTTAATATGAGGCAAAATCGACATTATATATTAAATATACCCAAATGAATCAGAATCGAATCAAATCAAAAGCTTGTGAATCAGAATTGAATCAAATCATTCTTTAATATGAGTAAAAATCGACAGTATAACTGAAATATACTGAAATGATTCAGAATCGAATCATATCAGAATCAAATCAAAAGCTTGTGAATCAGAATTGTATCAAATCATTCTTTAATATGAGGCAAAATCGACAGTATAACTGAAATATACTGAAATGATTCAGAATCGAATCAAATCATATGAGAATCTAATCAAATCAAAAGCTTATGAATCAGAATCAAAACAAATAATTCTTTAATATGAAGCAAAATAGACATATATATTAAATATTACCCAAATGAATCAGAATCGAATGAAATCAAAAGTTTGTGAATCAGAATTGAATCAAATCATTCTTTAATATGAAGCAAAATAGACATATGTATTAAATATTACCCAAATGAATCAGAATCGAATCAAATCAAAAGTTTGTGAATCAGAATTGAATCAAATCATTCTTTAATATGAAGCAAAATAGACATATGTATTAAATATTACCCAAATGAATCAGAATCGAATCAAATCAAAAGTTTGTGAATCAGAATTGAATCAAATCATTCTTTAATATGAATCAAAATAGACATATATATTAAATATTACCCAAATGAATCAGAATCGAATCAAATCAAAAGTTTGTGAATCAGAATTGAATCAAATCATTCTTTAATATGAAGCAAAATAGACATATGTATTAAATATTACCCAAATGAATCAGAATCGAATCAAATCAAAAGTTTGTGAATCAGAATTGAATCAAATCATTCTTTAATATGAATCAAAATAGACATATATATTAAATATTACCCAAATGAATCAGAATCGAATCAAATCAAAAGTTTGTGAATCAGAATTGAATCAAATCATTCTTTAATATGAAGCAAAATAGACATATGTATTAAATATTACCCAAATGAATCAGAATCGAATCAAATCAAAAGTTTGTGAATCAGAATTGAATCAAATCATTCTTTAATATGAATCAAAATAGACATATATATTAAATATTACCCAAATGAATCAGAATCGAATCAAATCAAAAGTTTGTGAATCAGAATTGAATCAAATCATTCTTTAATATGAATCAAAATAGACATATATATTAAATAATACCCAAATGAATCAGAATTGAATCAAATCATTCTTTAATATGAGGCAAAATCGACAGTATAACTGAAATATACTGAAATGATTCAGAATCAAATCATATATGAATCTAATCAAATCAAGAGCTTGTGAATCAGAATTGAATCAAATAATTCTTTAATATGAGGCAAAATCGACAGTATAACTGAAATATACTGAAATGATTCAGAATTGAATCAAATCAAGAGCTTGTGAATCAGAATTGAATCAAATCATTCTTTAATATGTAGCAAAATCGACAGTATAACTGAAATATACTGAAATGATTCAGAATCGAATCAAATCATATATGAATCTAATCAAATCAAGAGCTTGTGAATCAGAATTGAATCAAATCATTCTTTAATATGAGGCAAAATCAACAGTATAACTGAAATATACTGAAATGATTCAGAATCGAATCAAATCATATCAGAATCAAATCAAAAGCTTATGAATCAGAATCAAAACAAATAATTCTTTAATATGAAGCAAAATAGACATATATATTAAATATTACCCAAATGAATCAGAATCGAATCAAATCAAAAGCTTGTGAATCAGAATTGAATCAAATCATTCTTTAATATGTAGCAAAACGGACAGTATAACTGAAATATACTCATTTGATTCAGAATCGAATCAAATCATATCAGAGAAGCTTATGAATCAGAATCAAAACAAATCATTCTTTAATATGTAGCAAAATTGACAAATTAAATATACTCAAATGAATCAGAATCGAATCAAATCAAAAGCTTGTGAATCAGAATTGTATCAAATCATTCTTTAATATGAGGCAAAATCGACAGTATAAATGAAATATACTGAAATGATTCAGAATCGAATCAAATCATATATGAATCTAATCAAATCAAGAGCTTGTGAATCAGAATTGAGTCAAATCATTCTTTAATATGAGGCAAAATCGACAGTATAACTGAAATATACTGAAATGATTCAGAATCGAATCAAATCATATATGAATCGAATCAAATCATTCTTTAATATGAGGCAAAATCGACAGTATAAATGAAATATACTGAAATGATTCAGAATCGAATCAAATCATATCAGAATCGAATCAAATCAAAAGCTTATGAATCAGAATCAAAACAAATAATTCTTTAATATGAAGCAAAATAGACATACATATATATTAAATATTACCCAAATGAATCAGAATCGAATCAAATCATTCTTTAATATGTAGCAAAACGGACAGTATAACTGAAATATACTCATTTGATTCAGAATCGAATCAAATCATATCAGAGAAGCTTATGAATCAGAATCAAAACAAATCATTCTTTAATATGTAGCAAAATAGACATATATATTAAATATTACCCAAATGAATCAGAATCGAATCAGATCATTCTTTAATATGTAGCAAAACGGACAGTATAACTGAAATATACTCATTTGATTCAGAATCGAATCAAATCATATTAGAGAAGCTTATGAATCAGAATCAAAACAAATCATTCTTTAATATGAAGCAAAATAGACATATATATTAAATATTACCCAAATGAATCAGAATCGAATCAGATCATTCTTTAATATGTAGCAAAACGGACAGTATAACTGAAATATACTCATTTGATTCAGAATCGAATCAAATCATATCAGAGAAGCTTATGAATCAGAATCAAAACAAATCATTCTTTAATATGAAGCAAAATAGACATATATATATTAAATATTACCCAAATGAATCAGAATCGAATCAAATCATTCTTTAATATGTAGCAAAACGGACAGTATAACTGAAATATACTCATTTGATTCAGAATCGAATCAAATCATATCAGAGAAGCTTATGAATCAGAATCAAAACAAATCATTCTTTAATATGTAGCAAAATTGACAAATTAAATATACTCAAATGAATCAGAATCGAATCAAATCGAAAGCTTGTGAATCAGAGTCGAATCAAATCAATCTATAAATCAATCTTATCATTTTGTATGTTTTTTTTTCTATTTAGAAATGTTCCCTCCCATGACATCATCTCCATGTGCACATGATGGACCCATGGTGAGGACCTTCATTTTTGTGTATTTTTGTTTAAGATCTGATGTAGTGATGTGATATCATTAATGTGAATGGAAGGAATACCAATGTACATTTTTATAAAAACTATGGCCATGTAAATATGAAGTTTTACTTGTCCACTAAACCTTTGTGGGTGTGTTTGCTTTAAAGCAGACCGCACCCGTCATAGAGAAGGCTGAGGCCTCAGAGCAGGTCTCGTCTGACCCTGTAGAACCTGTGAGTACTGGTTTTGGGTACTGGGATGAAATGGGCTGGTTTGTGCACAATCTAAAGTTCACTATGATGGGCTGCCGATTGCACACTTCTGACATGGCTGTGGCTTTTACTCATGGCTTTTGTCAGCTGTTTTTCTGGAAGTGAAAGTCAATGATATTGTGTTCTTTTGAGTCTGATAAACATTAAGAGTGTTTTGATGATCAAGTAAAGTCTCTTTTTACTTTCTAATCACTCTGTGGGTCTTGTGGTCCAAATGTTTGGTATGTTTAACAAAACTCATGTTTGTGAGTGAGTTATGGGATCTTTTCAGGTGCATGGCTTTGGCCTGAAACATACTCTACGCAAGTACGATTTCATGCGTTGTTGCATTTCAAAATGTATCAGACCACAATGCATAGAATACTAAAAATGCTTCAAGATTATGGAGGACTAGGAGTGACACTTGAAAATTAAATAAAGAAATCAATTATCAATTTATTAAACATGAAAATGTAAATAAAAAATAAACATTAATAGACACATAAATCTGTTTGTTAAATTCATGTTTAAAATGTAGTTATATAAATATATACAAATAATATATTTTTTTTTAAATGGACAAATTAATAGACATATTTGAAACGGTTTATTTAAATCATCTAAATAAAATATAGTTAAATTTAACAATAAATAATTTTTAAATGGACAAATAAATAGGTATTTAAAACATTTTTTTTTTCTGTTTTCTGTTATTTAATCTTTTGAAATGTATTTAAATATAACAATTACATAATAAATTATTTTTAAATGGACCAATAAATAAGACATACTTATAACGATTTATTTAATTCATCTTTTGAAATGTATTTAAATATATATAAAATAATTAGTAAACAATAAAATAATGAATGTTTTAAAATAAACCATAAAATAATCTTTTTTTAAATAAATAATTAGTCATAATATTTTCCGATCTTTGTTGTTGTTGTTGTTGTTTTCTGTTATATTTTAATTCATATATTGAAATGTAGTTAAATTTAAAAATAAAATAATTTATATATTTTTCAATGGACAAATAATTTATATTTAAAATGTTTTTTCATTTTTATTTTTTTGTTATCATTTAATCTTTTGAAATGTATTTAATATAACAATTTCATAATAAATTATTTATTTTTAAATGGACCAATAAATAAGACATATTTGAAACCGTTTATTGAATTAATCTTTTTAAATGTAGGTGAATATATATATATATAAAATAATAAATTAGTAAACAAATAAAATAATTAATGTTTTAAAATGTAGTTAAATATAACCGTAAAATAATACATATTTTTTTAAATAAATAAATAGACATAATATTTTCCATTTTTTTTTTTTTTCTGTTATATTTTAATTCATATTATGAAATGTAGTTAAATATGAAAATAAAATAATTGATCATTTTTAAATGGACAAAAATGATTTTTTTTTTTTATCATTTATTTGATCTTTTCAAATCGAGTTAAATATAACAATAAAATAAATAATTTTAAAATGCAAATTGTAAATGAAAAACATAATTTACTACCATATTTATGTTTGAATGAATACATTTATAACTGATATTCATTTAATTTGAATATAATTGGTTTGGCATCAGTGTCTGTGTTTGCGTATTTAGAGTATGTTTCTGGCCGTACAGTGTTTCATTGACTTCTGCTTGGGTCATGTAACTGGAAACCTTCGTAAAACCTCATCAGTTTGTCCTGAGTTTACCGTATCTCTTCTGTGTCGTCTGTTTCAGCTGTCTAAATCTCAGAGTCAAGGCTCCTTCCTGCCGTCTCCCATCCGGGACTCTCCTGTCCCGCCACCGAGTGCACCAATAAAGACGTATGGACCCCCAGTCATGGGTGGGCCGGTTCCGCCCAACGGCCTGCCTCCTTTGATGATCAGACCGCCCAATGGCCATCCTCCCATGATGCCACCCGGCCATCCCCTCGGCCCTGATCCGCGCTTCAGACCGCCGCCCATGGATTCTTATGGCCCGCCTCCGATTGGCCCATATGGACCTGTTCCGCCACCTTTTGGTGAGACCCTGTCATTGCACCCACAGCCCAGATGTTACTACCAGTGACCGCCGCACAATTATTGTATAAAATCATAATTGCCGATTATTTCTCTTGATATTATAAATACTAATGTTGATTAATAAATACACATTAAAATAATAGTCTTGTGTACCTTTTCCATAGTTACTACAGTTATTGTATATATTTCTTACATTATTTTTCAGGTTTTGACAATATTTGAGAGCTCAGTATTGATCTGTTTGTTCTCAAATGGCTTAAAGGGTGATTTTGTTTATTTTCTATTCAAATAAAAGACAAACCTCAAAGTTACCAGGGTATTTATACATTTATAAAGCATTGCAACATAATAGATGGTTTAAGTCTAATTGTAAGATTGATAATTTGTTTTTAAGACCCTTGCTGATGTAATTGACGCAAGCGATTCA
The DNA here is from genome assembly GCF_019703515.2 of Myxocyprinus asiaticus. NCBI lineage: Eukaryota > Metazoa > Chordata > Actinopteri > Cypriniformes > Catostomidae > Myxocyprinus > Myxocyprinus asiaticus. The sequence continues at coordinate 45,666,755 of NC_059362.1, read as the reverse complement.
AAAGAAAGACATTCAAACGTGAGTCTTTTAACAGCTTACCTTGATTGACAGTTTTGCATTGGACGTTTATCTAAGTGCCTAAAGTTTTTCTCCAGACCTCCATGTGGTGCATATATGTAATATTCCTTGCATTCAGACACCAAAATGAAAATATTAGGAACAAAATCACAACGTGTTTGTTTTTGTGTCAAGTGCAGTTTCACTTTTTATAAAAAGTTATGCAAAATATTGTTTCATGGGCAGGAATAATTTAATAATAATTCATAAATATTGTATAATACATATATGGAGATGTCTGAGTAAGGAGGCGTCTGAAGTATGGAAATATTTTAAGACATATATTTATTTTGAATAATTTCGTTATTTAATATTTGTTTTACTTTTTTATTATTTGTGTAGTCCACTGTTTTTGTTTCTTAAATGTTGAAGGTTTTTTTGTTGTTGTTTTCAAAGTTACTTTCCTTTTGATCTTTTAATTTAAAACACAAATATGATGTTTAAAAAAGCAATTAATCCTGTCGTTAAGACATGTTTTATCTTTCAACATGTTTTTTAATGTAATATAAAACTGTGATAATACTGTACATTGTGATAAAAGCTTCAGCAGTTGTCACACTAAAATATGATACTGGCACATGGCTAACTTTATATATATATATATATATATATATATATATATATATATATATATATATATATATATATATATATATATATTAGGGCTGTCAATCGATTAAAATTTTTAATGAAATTAATTACATGGTATGCCGATTAAATATTTGCTGAGAACGCCCCTCAAATAACAATAATTCAATATATAATGATTAAATCATTATAAATTGTTGTATTTAAATAATTATGAATACAGTTTATATTCTAAAAAAATAATAATTCAGATAATTTAAATGCATTACGTTATTGTGACAGACGAGTGAAGAATTAAAGATTGTAACACTTTACAACAAGGTTCCATTTGTCAACATTAATTAGCAAGAACGAACAATGAACAATACTTTTACAGCATTTATTAATCTTGTTAATGTTCATTTTAACATATATACATTTTTTAAATCAATAGCTGTTTGTTAATGCACTGAACTAACATGAACTAACAACGAATAACTGAATTTGTATTAACTAACATTAACAAAGATTAGTAAATGCTGTAAACATTATATTGTTAATTGTTTGTTCATGATACCTAATGCATTAACTAATGTAAACAAATGGAACCTTATTGTAAAGTGTTACTAAAAAACATACAAAAAGTGGCTTTAAAATCCAATGTATTGTTTATTTGCATATTATTGAACATAAGCCAATCATTGGCCTACATTTCACAGCAATCCATTTTGCAATTGAATTTGTCAGTCAGTCGGAGATTTATTATAAGGGTTTAAGGACGTGTCGATGTACACTTGCCTCAGACGGACGCTTTTGGAGCGTCTCACTTTGGTTGCGTTGCATCATAAACACCGTTTTTAGGTAACTGTCAAGTTAAATGTAGTTTAATACTCACTGTGTTAAACGTAAGTACGCATCTGTCCTTATGTTGTGTTGTCTGCCATCATTGAGTGTGGTTTGTTCTCTGTATAAGCTGCACGTTGCCTATACAGCTGAAGTTTCACTTACTGCCCCCTGGAGAAAACAGTTGGTACTTCAAGCTTGAGTTACTCGGGAATATTCCTTATTACGGTCCGGGGATTAATTGCGTATATTTTTTTAACGCATTATTTTTTATCTAATTAATCGCACTGAATTAACATGTTAAATCGACAGCCCTAATATACAGTATATATAAATGGAAAACTATAAACAGCAGTATTTACCTACATATGTTGTTTACTGCCACATGGGGAAACATAATGTCCAAAAAAGTGCATGAAATATGCACGTTACTGATAGATTTTACATTAACAACTAAATGGAATATATCATAAATATATCATTGATATATGACAGCGGGGGTCTGGGTAGCTCAGGAGTATTGACGCTGACTACCACACCTGGAGTTGCGAGTTCGAATCCAGGGTGTGCTGAGTGACTCCAGCCAGGTCTCCTAAGCAACCAAATTGGCCCGGTTGCTAGGGAGGGTAGAGTCACATGGGGTAACCTCCTCGTGGTCATGATTAGTGGTTCTCGCTCTCAATGGGGCGTGTGGTAAGTTGCGCATGGATTGCGGAGAGTAGCATGAGCCTCCACATGCTGTGAGTCTCCGCGGTGTCATGCACAATGAGTCACGTGATAAAATGCGCGGATTGACGGTCTCAGAAGCGGAGGCAACTGAGACTTGTCCTCCGCCACCCGGATTGAGGTGAGTAACCACGCCACCACGAGGACTTAGAGCGCATTGGGAATTGGGCATTCCAAAATTGATACAATTATAAAAATAAAAAAAAAGATCAATCGACAGCACTTACAATAGAAGTCAATGGGGCCAAGCTGTAAACATTAAAATACTCACTGTTTCAAAAGTATAGCCACAAGATGTAAACAATATGTGTGTTAACATGATTGTAGTGTGATAAAATCACTTACTAACCACATCTGTGTAAAGTTATACCCAATTTTACAACTTTATTGCAATGACGACATAATGCCATAAACCCTAATGATGACAGCTAATGTAAGTGCTTCTATAAAATTATAAGCATCACATTTATGCATTTTAAACCCGTAAAAATTTGGCCCCATTCACTTCCATTGTGAATGTGTCATTGTAAACCCAGAAGTACATCGCACAGCCCTTGTTACTTTTGAATTGCATGAATCATTATTCACACTGTAGAGAAAACTATCTTTGTTATTATTTTTTTTGCTTAGGTCGAGGCCCACCAATGCGAGACATGGGCCCGCTCCCCCCACCACCTGAATTTTACGGACCTCGCGGGCTTCCTCCTCGGCCTTTCCTTCCCGGACCTCTACCGCCCCCTGGAGCGATGGTTCCACCACTATATGGGGGCCGAGGCTTCCCTGGACCCCCTCCACTAACAGCTCAGACCTCCAGGGATGGTGAGGAGAATGCCACATTAGCCAACAACCCCCCCACCGATCACTTCCATCAGCAGGGGGCACCGCAGGATTCGGAAAACTCCGCAATGGCGGAACCTTGAACCAACTTTTACCAGAACAGTTTTACCAGGCTTGACTTAATGAATTTCTTTGTTTGGCCCCGATTCCTTTCGATATTTAAACATCAGAATGCCACATTTGTTTAAGCTTATTTCAAAAACACATTTGTGACAAATTGAGGGTTTTGATTTTATACGTTTGCAAACATTTCCTATGGAAAAAGTTTGATTTAGTATACATTTAATTGTCTTATTTTCCACAACAGAAAGCAATGAAACTTGTGTATGGTTGTCATGTGGGATATAATTTAAACCAACCTGACGTAAATATATACGCACGCAAGACAAGCTATTCATGAAGCCATATACTCACGCCTTTTGTATGCCTTTTTCACCAATTTTTAACAAATATTTCCCATATTTCTGTTCAGTTGCTTTTAGTTCGATGATTTGCCAGCTCACCTGTGTGTTGTTTCTGTTAATGTTTGTTGTACATCTGTTCTTATGATTTCTTTTCCAAGAGGAAAGGCACATATGATGTCATATTGACAAAGTGTTTGTACATTTATTTCAGCTGCATATACAATAAAAATATTCTCCGAAATCAAACATTGCTAACATAACAAAAACCAAAATTTTGCTCGGACCTTAGTTTTGTGCACTTTCGTGTTACCGCAATAGTCGACATGTGACATACAGTACGTAAATCATCTGTATACCATGTAATTGTATTAATTGATGTTGGACGATGACGTTTTTGCAGAGCTGTGATTGTACGAAAATCACAGGAATTTTACAGGCAATGGAACTCGTTCATTAAAACATAAGCAGAATGAATTGCTCTGTAAATTGTTTGGTAAACCATTCTTGTTTAAATTGCTCCATTGGTTTTTAATGACAATTTACGCAATTATTATTATTTTTTTATGAACAATCACATTTAATGCAACAGATTTCCATGGAAATTGCATTCGGTTCAATGCAACTACTATTTATCACAGTCAGTTCACAGAAGTGATTTGTATATGACAATTAACGTAAGACTGGTTTTACGAACAAGTTACGCATTCGTGACATTCAGTTCGCAGAATTTACGCGAGAATTGTTTTACAAAAATGCAACAAACATCAGTATATTATTCGCTTTACAATTCACAGAATTTACGTAAGAATGTTTTATGAACGATTTAAAAAAATGTTTTCACGTTTCACAAATGATGCCTAATGAACGATGCTTTCTGGTGTTTTGATTCAAGTCTTTATCATTTTAGTGTTTCCTTTGACATTAGAGTAAGTTATTTCAGGAAGTGTGTTGAAAGGATGTATTTTGTGTGTAGTAAGAGTGTCTTTATCATGTGTGAAAATCTTAGGGAAGAAATTGTAAAAAAAGGAAATGTGGCATTAAGTTCATGGGAATGAATGAGTTAAATAAAGCAGCTTTTCCTTCTAGTTCATGTTGTAAGGAAATTCTGAGATGTGTTTATTGTTCATTTCTACATATTTTTCCCTATTGCTAATAGAATAAATCAAATGTACAGTATATAAGGCTGAATCTTACAAAAACATATCCAGGTTGCGTTTCACCCCAAAAATCTAAAGAAAAGATACTAGAAATTATATTTTGCATAAAGATTAAGCCTATTTGCATTATTATTTTTACTAAGCACACCCCACCCTCAAAACTTTGTAATGTGTATGAGGCTCAATAAGTGGGGGTACATTTCTTGTCAACAAAGAAGTACAAAAACAAAGTGCTTTCTCAAAACAACTTAGTTTTAGTTAATATGTTTCTTAAATTTAACATATCTGCTAGTTTTAAAACTTTTAAACACCTTTTTGATATTATAAGGAAAGTTTCCCTAGTGAGTTTGTCAACTATCTTACGGACAAACTGCATGTCATTACAGACACTGATTAAATGCTACACTTCAAATAACACATATAATTAAGTGTTCTTTTGTCTGTTCTGCCGTACCGTATGTGCAGTCATTCTTTTAAGTCATTATAAGAATTGTGTGTTTTGGGGGTCTCAGCGAGTACTGACATGGACTACCACACCTGGAGTTGTGAGTTTGAATCCAGGGCATGCTGAGTGACTCCAGTCATGTCTCCTAAGCAACCAAATTGGCCCGGTTGCTAGGGTGGGTAGAGTCACATGGGGTAACCTCCTCGTGATCGCTATAATGTGGTTCTTGCTCTCGGTGGGGCGTGTGGTGAGTTGTGCGTGGATGCCGGGGAGAATAGCATGAAGCCTCCACATGCTGTGAGTCTCCGGGTTAACGTGCTCAACAAGCCACGTGATAAAATTTGTAGATTGACGGTCTCAGACTGGAGGCAACTGAGAATCGTCCTCCGCCACCCGGATTGAAGCGAGTCACTACGCCACCACGAGGACTTAGAGCACATTGGGAATTGGGCATTCCAAATTTACAGGCTTAAATTATGACGAAAAAAAAAGAAAAACTGATCTATGGAAAACAATTCATTATCATCAGTTGACAGAATAGGCTCACTTCAACTATGTTACCCAAGAGCTGACCGTATATGGTAATGTAGTGGACCGGTAACACGTGACATTCTCCCATTTTGACTCATAAGTTCAATAGTAGGCTTTGCCTGGCCAACCACATGCCATTTTCTTGATCAGGTTAACCTCAAATTTGAATATATATTTTAGTTGATATCATAAAATTATTGCAACCATAATGTACCCAACATAGTTGATGGTCAATTAATATACTCCTTGACAATATGCTATTGTAGTTAAAATATTGAAAAAAATGAACTTGCCATTATGTGTTCAAACTCAGGACCTTCAGGACAAAAATATCCCCATTGAAACCCATTAAAACTGCAATATTTGATCCCAGTGCCATTAAAGCATAAAATCATGAATTCTGTGATATTATGCTTTCATTCTGGAGCCCTGGCTTCAAAATTTACATTTTAAATATTTTCCACCAGATGGCGCCATTTTTCTCATGTTTAGCCTATGGAGCAAATACAAGCTTTTCCCCTATTTTCTGTTTGCTGTATTATAGAGCACTGCAGGCCAATTGAATAAATGATGCAACTAAAATTGTGTGTGTGCGTTGGTATGGATGTCAGAGTGTGTTTTGAATGTGTGTATTGAGAAATGAGAGTGTGTGTGTGTGTGTGAGTGTGTGTTTGTGAAACAACAGTGGCATTATGTAAACAAACTGCCATTTAAAGGGTTAAAATCCTGAAAATGAAGTTATTTATTTTTTTTAATCTGACACTGCACAAAAAATAATAATGCATCAAAATCAATGTTGTTGCTAATCATTGACATATCCCAGACTGTGATAATAATAATAATAATAATTTAAAAAAAAATCCCCCTTAGCATTTAGTATATGGTAAATAATTCTTTTCTTTTTTTTTTTTTTTGTATTTTCATTAAAAAACAACAGTGGCATTATGTAAACAAACTGGCATTTAAAGGGTTAAAATCCTGAAAATGAATGAATATTTGGTAGTTATAATCAGGACTGATGTTTGTTTAAAAAATTAACTAATTGAAAGTGGAAAATAGTATTAATATATAACATTATTATAGCAGTTTTTTGACGCGGACATTTTTGTCCTCTAAGGACCTCTTGAGTAATTTTTTTTTAAATGTACGCACAAGGGTTGAAAAATATATTTTACTACCACATGAAACTATGTGGGTGGTATTTCCTTTATGTATAGAAAGTATTGTGATAAAGAAACTGATGAAATAAAGCAGAACGAGTTGGGCTAGTTCCCCCAACAAAGTGCTAGCCTAGCTTATTTCTTACTTAGATGATAAACTAGGTTTAAACTGTGTGAGGAAACTAGCCCTAAAGTAAATTACTAAGAACAATTCTCCTCCAACTAACCAGACATGAACTATTAACCAACCAGCAAAACACTGAGCCAATTGCCAAGTTAGCACGCTAATAGCTTAACTGCTGCTCCCTTCATATGGACAAGTTCCTTGATTTTTACTGACTTTCTTTATTCATACTCAATATTTAACATTACAAATGTCCATCAGAGAGTACTCAGTGCTTATTGTGATACAGTACCCACGTTTGTGAGCCAAATGCATTGTTTTAAATCGAGAATGCTATGCTAAATGAATATTAGCTGGTTGGTCTGTATGCATTGTATAGTTAGTTAAGAAAAGTCTACAGTTTGGTCAAATACAAAAACATGTATTTGGGACTTTTAGTGTTGTCTTTTAGGGCATACATACATACATTTTATATATATATACACATATATATATATATATATATATATACATACATATATATATATACATATATATATATATACATTTTATATATATATATATATATATATATATACACACATTACATATATGTATATATATATATATATATACATATATATATACATACATACATTTTATATATATACACATACATATACACATACATACATTTTATATATATATATATATATATATATATATATATATATATATATATATATATATATATAAAGGCTCAAAAGTACTTAATCTTTTGAAAAGTGACATTAGCACGGTGCACTGTGCAGTCAACAGATACTCAATTGATGTTCAGTTTGTAGTCCTAAAACATGAAAAATTATTAAAAAAAATAAAATAAAAAAATAAGCCATGCGTTATAGTCAGATGCGTTATATCTCTATAGATTTCCAGTCTTTGGCCAATGCCAAACGTGGCAATATGCTGGTCTGTAACATAATGGTTTCAATACAATAACAATATAAAGACCAATGAGGAGTTTTGTTGCCAAAACATCAAGGTATATCCATCTTTTTACATCAGAAATCATCATACCCCAGATAGCACATGTACATCTCAGAGATGTCTGTTTTAGATTTTTTCATCTGGAAAGCATCCCTGATAGCACACGAACATCTCCCAGACATCTATTTGATGCGTGCGTTTACATCTGGAAGATGTATTTTTTAGGTTGTTTGCTCATCTGCAATACGTCTAGGAGACGTTTCTTCTCGGATGTTAATCAGACATTCGGCAGATGTATTTGAGACGTGTAACATCAAACATTTAGAATGTTTGTAAATCTGATCTTTGTAAGATGTTCAGGAGATGTTTATTAAAATGTGATACTTTCCAGATGAAAAGATCTAAAACAAACATCTCAGAGAGGTATGTGTGCTACCTGGGATCACAATCTAATTAACATCTGCTAAACATCTTAAAAAGATCAGATTTACAAACATTCTAAATCATCGTCTCAGAGACATCTGCTGAATGTCGTATTGACATCCGAGAGAAAATGTCTTGTAGATGTATTGCAAATGAGCAAACAACCTAAAAAATACATCTTCCAGATGTAAACACACCCATCAAGTAGACGTCTGAGTGATACACGAGTGCTATCAGGGACATGGCATGTTCAGAATTTAATCCACCAAGTTTCCGAGTTTCCATGTCAAGTTCTCTAGATATGAAGGCGCTGCGTCCCGACCCCTGGACTGGAGATCTGGGATAAAGAGTCTGATATTGCAGGGAATGTAAGAGATGATGCTCCAAATGGAACCGGTCAGCACCACAGCCCAGAAACAGAATTAATGTTATGTCAGTCACATTCTCAGCTGTGGGATTTTTGTTTAGTCTTTGTGCAAAATCTGATTAAGGTGCAGGTAGAGTGGTTTCTTGGTCAGGAGGTTGAGTTTTTTCCTCTTGAAGTCAGTTGGTTTCTTGTACCTAAAATCAAATTGAACAATTGCATTCATGCATTGTGTATTAATATGATCCACAAATATAGAATAATGCATCATCTATTGCTACTCACAGTTCTATAACGATGGGTCCTGGTTTGATTTCATCCATTTCCATGAAAGCAAAACACTTAGTGCTGGTAAATCTTTTCTTGGGTTTGTAGTGTTTGAATTCAAAGAAAATAGCTGCACCTAGAGAACACAGATACACAATATTCCTAAAGTTCAAGTTTAGTGGATACAAAGATACTGGAAAGCGTTGTGACTCTCACTGAACCCACACACTACTAGAGTAAAATGAGACCTTTGGGTAGTTTTTCTAGATGTTTCTGGATTTCTACATTCACACTAAAATGAATGTACGTGTCTTCTTTCTGTGTGGCCACTGGGGTGTCTTGAATTGGGTTCAAATCTATACCATTCAGATCTGAGGAGGGGGAAAAAAGGTAAATATTGGAAAATAATTAGGACTTTAAATCTGGACTATACTTGGATATCATATATTGTTGTGTTTGGTATGCAGACCTTTAACACTGACTGTAATGTAAGGGTCAATACACTGTCCTGCATCTTTCAGCCCGATCTTCTCTATCGTTAGTGTGAGGAGAGTCATTCCAGGCTCTGAGGGTAAGCGTTGCAACAAAGTACCTGTCAAAATAAATAAATAAAATAAAAATGTAATTATAAACTATATAACAAACTCAAACTAATAATAATAATAATTAAAAAAAAAAAATATATATATATATATATATATATATATATATATATATATATATATATATATATATTTCTTTTTATTTTATTTTTTTTATTTTGCAACAGATTTGTTTGGTGATGTTTCATTTGTGGAAAAATTTTGTGTATTGTAAAACAATCATTTATGGGTGTTTCTTTAGCTTTGGGCACTTTTAGCACTGTAAGTTCTCGTTAAAAAAAAAAATTTCACCTCGTAGGTCCTCGTGGTGGCGCGGTTACTCACCTCAATCCGGGTGGTGGAGGACAAGTCTCAGTTGCCTCCGCTTCTGAGACCGTCAATCCGTGCATCTTATCACGTGACTCGTTGTGCATGACACCGTGGAGACTCACAGCATGTGGAGGCTCATGCTACTCTCCGCGATCCACGCACAACTTACCACACACCCCATTGACAGCAAGAACCACTAATCACGACCACGAGGAGGTTACCCCATGTGACTCTACCCTCCCTAGCAACCGGGCCAATTTGGTTGCTTAGGAGACCTGGCTGGAGTCACTCAGCATACCCTGGGGAAAATCACATTTTTAAATATTTTTAAATAAAATGAATGACTAAATTGTCTTGCTAAGGTTAATTTTATAGCTAACATTTGACATTCTTTTAAATAAGGTCTCTTACATAAGGGCATCAATTATTGCTCCGTTACCATGTGTGGAAAAATCAGTTTGTAGGGAGATTTTGTTAGATTCTCTCTTCTATTTCAGAGCAGGATCTAATTAAAATTGTACATCAGTTGAAACCATCCAGCTGTGGTAAGTATGTTGTTCCTTTAAGACTTTTCAAGGAAGTTATTGTGACTTTAGGCTCTTCTTTGTTGTCTGTACTATATAGCTCACTTGTGTCAGGATGTGTTCCAGAGGATTTAACGACTGCGATAGTTCAACCGCTTCTGAGGATTCCCTCATTAGATCCTTCGGTTGCTAATAACTAAAAACCAATCTCAAAATTATCTTTCATCTCTAAAATAATAGAGAATGCAGTAGTTAAACAACTGTAGGAAGTAGTGAAGGATAACAATATTTTTGAGAAATTTCTGCCAGGTTTTAGAGAAAATCACAGTACAGAAACTGCCATACTTAGGGTGACCAATGACTTATTGATGGCAGAAGATGCTGGAGAGTGCTCCATTTTAGTGTTGCTTGATTTAACTGCTGCATTTGATACAGTTAATCATTCAGTTTTAATTGATACATTAAAGAGATGGGTGGGAATATCTGGGGTGGCTTTAGACTGGTTTGTTTCTTATTTGTCGAATAGGACATTTGTAGTGTCTGTTGGAGTTGAGAAGTGCTCCTCTTCAACAATAAATTGTGGTGTCCCGCAAGGATCACTGTTAGGGCCAATTTTGTTTTCTTTTATATATATGTTACCTCTTGGTTCTGTGATTTGAAAATACAACATCAAGTTTCATTGCTATCCAGATGACCTAAAGTTATATTTGTCGTTGAATCCCAATAATATGTCTAGTTTAAATGTTCTTCAAGCTTGTATAGCAGATATGAAAACTGGATTGCATGTACATTTCTGCAGTTAAATTCTGATAAAACAGAGGTTGTTATAATCGGTCATCGGTCAAGTCAGATTGAGTCAACACTTAATCAGTTGGTTCCAAATATACAGCAGGTGGTGAGAAATTTAGGCATCTATTTTGACACAAATGTAAATTTTGAATATCACGTCAGGAAGTTATTTCAGTCTTGTTTTTATCAGCTAAGAAACATTTCCAATGTGAGACAGGCTTTTAATTTTAGGGATACAGAGAAGCTTGTTCATGATGTTATTTAATCTTGCATTGATTATTGTAATGCACTGTTTTCAACTTTAAATCAACGCACTTTAGCACGGTTACAATCAGTGCAAAATGCGGCAGCTAGACTTTGGACACAAACTATGTCTTTTAATCATATAACTCCAGTTTTATCTTCTTTGCATTGGTTACCAATTCATTTTAGGGTTGATTTTAAGATTTTATTAATTACACATAAAGCACTACATGGTTTGGCAGCAGATTATTTTGCAGAACTTTTAAGACCTTATGAAACAGTCTTAGATCTTCTTGTCGTGAACTGTTGGCTGTTCCATGATACAAGAAAACCAAAAAAAGGTGATAGAGCATTTGTAGTAAAAGTCCCTACGATTATGGAACAGCCTGCCCTGGGATATCTGCTGAATCTGTGTCTGTTTTTAAGTCTCGTTTAAAAACTCATTTGTATAAACTTGCTTTTACTCCTTTGTGAATTTTTGTTTTTACCTTGTGCTTTGAGTGTGTTTTGATTTTATATTTTGTGAAACATTTTGTGCTAATTCCTAAAAGGTGCTATATAAATAAAGTTATTATTATTATATTATTATTATTATTATCCTAAATACAATGAAATAATATTTTCACCTTTTTTGTGTTATTTGGCAAAATTACAGTTTGAATGGAAATGACGTGCAATGAAAAGTAATATTTCCCTTGATTTTTGACTCATATTTCATCCCAAGCATGCTATTCACTGACATTTCTCTCCACTTGTTTAACAAGTGCACTAACGTGCAAAAAAACACTATTGGGGCAAAATTGTTTGGTGTGGTGGAAATGACATCACAACTGTTGGACAGCTGTCATTTTTGACAAATAGATAGAAATAATTTTCACACAATAAACACTGAAATGGCTTATGTTTATTCCACTCTTTGTTTAGATTATTTTAGTTTTAAACATGTAATAATGTGTATTTTAGAATGTATTTTCATAGTTTAATATTGAAAGTCTAGGTATGGGACAGTACTATCTGTATATAAAAATGTATTTGAAAAGTAAATAAATTATGAATGCATAGTACACAGTAAACAGTTTCTAACACACACGCACGCACATGCCCGCACACACATATATATATACATATATAAAAGTTTAAATCTGTTAGTTTTAATAAAAAAATAACCCCTGAAATATAAAATTGCTCTAAGCTGAAGAAACACTTTTAAATGGCATGAATTTAAGATCTTACTATTAGTGGACCTTATTAATATTATATACTAAATTGAAGAAATCTTTATATTACAGTGGTAGGTCAATGTCTATTGGATGAAATTATTATTACAGTAACAGAATGGTCATATAAAATGCAAGACAATTAAATGCAGCTGAAGTTTCAGCACTGTGGGGCCACAAAATGAAGCACCTGGCACTCTAGGGGGGAATGATGGTGTCGAACCCGCACCAGTACCAGCATCCAACTCCTCCTCCACCTCTAGGTTTTCCTCCTCTCCCGGTGCAAGAATTTTCCTTAAGGGAATGAGGACAGAAAATTAATGATCAATCATTTTATCTGCAAAAACTCCAGTTCAATCAATCACTTCAGCTGTGAAAGAACAAGAGACACAGTTGGAAAATAGATGAACGACCAAAATCTTCATAACTCTGAGTTTGTACTACTAACATTAATTACCTCAAAGGCACAGGCTGGACATCAAAAGGGAAATCTTTGTTGAAAGTCAGAATGTTCTTAATAACTGTTGAGAGACAGAAAAATAATAATAATGATATATATGGCTAAGACATATCAGTTCTCTAAATATTTAAACAGTTATTTTTTTAATTAGTATATATCCACATATGTACATACTGGGTTCCAGTTTTTTCAGGTCTTCTAACTTGAACTCCTCTTGAGATTGTGTGCACTAACAAAAACAAACATTAGAGAATCAGAGCTGATAAATCACCACAAACGTTAAGAACACTAATAAACAAATAATTCAAAAAAATCAGGTGACAACCCATAAGAATACTAACCTGTAAAGCTGCACTTCGCATTTCAAGACATGCTGCAAATTTTCCAATATTTTTCTGGCAAAATAAAAACAATAATATTTGTGAGATAACAAAAGAGCAAGAGGGCAGTTTTTTTTAATCAGTTCATCATGATTTACTGCTGTATCATTTAAAGCTGCACTACGTAACTATGTGCTCTCTAGCGACATCTGTGGTTGAAACTTAAAACTGCAAGCAATTTGTGGAAGAACACTTTACGTCAGTCGTGTTTGGGCACTGATCTTCTGGCGGATGAATCTCATGATTTGAGCTTTGCCTGTGTGTGATCATGACTGGAGATATTCAGAGCCAGAGTCATAACGTGCTATTCTCATGTTGATATAATGTTACACGATTAAACATTTAAAACTGAAATATTACTTGCTTTGATGAAGATAAACAACACTCCTATTCACATATTTTGAATGAATGAATTTTACACTTATAGTGCTTTTCTGACAGTACACTGACAGCGCTTTTACATAAAGAACAGGGGATTCAATCACCTTTATCTTTAGCTCAGTGGTAAAATACGCTGGCTACCACCCCTGGAGTTTGCTAGTTCGAATCCCAGGGCGTGCTGAGTGACTCCAGCCGGCTTCCTAAGCAACCAAATTAGCCCGGTTGCTAGGGAGGGTAGAGTCACATGGGGAAACCTCCTCGTGGTTGCTATAATGTGGTTCATTCTCGGTGGGGTGCGTGGTGAGTTGAGTGTGGTTGCCGCGGTGGATGGCGTGAAGCCTCCACACGTGCTATGTCTCCGTGGCAATGCGCTCAACAAGCCACGTGATAAGATGCGCGGGTTGGCGGTCTCAGATGCGGAGGCAACTGGGATTCGTCCTCTGCCACATGGATTGAGGCGAATCACTACGCCACCACGAGGACTTAAAAGCACATTGGGAATTGGGCATTACAAATTAGGGAGAAAAGAAAAAACACACCGTACTACACATCAATTTAAGGGGTGATACTTGTGATATGGCTGATACGAGTCCAATGGAAGACTTTATTATTTCAATATTATATTGTACAGCCTCAGTTGATAATGCAAGTGAACCGTAATACTACAATAGTATGTTTATGTAATGCTCACAATAACACCGTAAACTAAAAACATAAAATGAGGATTCAATAATGATTGGGATGAAATCTACTTTATTAAACATGAAGATAATATGCATAAAAATGCAATATAACAGTTACAAGAAGTCAATTTCAGAAGTCATAAATATTAGTAAACATATCACAGTAACTTCCCCCGACATGTAGACACATCGCGATCAATTGAAACACGAGTAATGTGCGATTCATACAAGCTATGACAACCCTACCAGACAACATATCCAAGCATTATAGCAGGTAAAAAACTTCGCCAAATGGATAACAGATAAACATCCATCTAGACTGTTACGATGCTGTCCGGAACTGTGTGAGTGTGACTGAACTGTAGTTTCTTTCTTCTGTTTAATGGCTATTCGTAAACTAAATTAGTGCATTACCGCCATCTACAGTTTACATGGGAACGAGACAGCCGGTTCTTCTTTCCTATGTTCATGGACATGATGTCATGAGCTAGCAATTTCGTGCCAAATCGAATCCCACAGCTCAAAATACAAATCATTTTTATAGACTTACTGTAATGAATCGGGGTAAGGTAAGAACATTGTTTTGAAAACTGGTTGTTTATATACGCAATCAGTAATAGTGGTCGACCGATATATTGCCGAGGCCGATATTCAGACA
The DNA here is from genome assembly GCF_019703515.2 of Myxocyprinus asiaticus. Lineage (NCBI taxonomy): Eukaryota > Metazoa > Chordata > Actinopteri > Cypriniformes > Catostomidae > Myxocyprinus > Myxocyprinus asiaticus. The sequence goes on along the minus strand of NC_059362.1, from coordinate 45,651,638 downwards.
TTTTTTAATTATCGCATCGGCCGATAAATTTTCCTGTTTGGCCGGTTTGTTTCTTGAGGGCTCTGAGAATCGCCTGCTTGCATGTGAAGCGACTGAGACATGTAAACGACCAGTCACAGTTCATTTTGTTGTTACGTGCCATCGTGTTACTACAATAATAGACCGGTGTGCAACACAGTGTCATTTAAACGGTTTGTATATCAGAGCAGCGGCAGACGCGTTTGAGCTCATAATGTTAAAGTGCTCACATGTTTCACTCTCCCTCTCTTTCCTCAACAGTTCCCTGTAACTTTTAACTGTGTTCTCTAATGATAAAGGCAAATATCAATAAAATTAATATCATATACAGTCTGCAAATATGGGCATATCTCATTTAAACAGATATAATAAACTAACCTCACACAACTTGAGCAGATCCAGCATCCTGTGGAGCACTCATTTATTTACCTCTAAAGCACATAATCTAACAGTCTCTCCTCAACAGTTCCCTGTTACTTTTCTAATGATAAAAGGCAAATATCAATAAAACTTGTATTATATACCGTTTGCAAATATGCAGATATCTCGTTTCAACAGATGTCATTCACGAACCTCACGAAAATCCAGCGTTTTCTTCCCGTCGAGCGCTCATCTACAGTAATATCTTCCTCTGAAGTGCATATTCTATCAACCAGAATCAAAAACTTCAGAATCAGGACCAAAAGTTCCTCTCATTCACAAATCATGACGGTCACTTCATGACAATCCAAGTAGGCGCGATCCAGGCCATTTAAACTGTCAGGAGATTGCTGCTCGCTGCCCGGATATCGGCATCAGTCATTAAACCCCATATCGGTCAACCACTAATCAATAATGGCAATTTGCTCATTTTTAACCAGAAAATCTTACATAGTGCAGCTTTAAATAGTGATTGACAGCTGTCACCATACCTTCTGTTCCTCTGTAAAATCATGCGAGTTTGATGACTGCACTTCTTTCTGCAGTTGCCTCGCAAGTCTGATGAAACATCACAGTAATCGGTCAGTAAATGACACAATGTTGTTTTTATCATTACTAGAACTGAAACTGACATCTGCATTCACATTTCTTTTAGTTGCATTAGTGCATTTTGTCCTCATTAAAAAAAATTTTTTTTTAAAAATTAATACTCCTTAAGAAATAGACACTACATTTAAAACACATGTATAAAATCATAGCCATTCACATAAGACTCCAGGCATATCAGTAACCTTAAAAAAAACGGTTTATATTCTACATGGAGAGGGTCCCCTCATGGGGGCTGCCATGTTAGGATCACATGACCAGTAACTGCCCTGTTATTGGATACTTTTACTCAATCGATTAAAGGCTAAAAGTAGAACATTTCTACATTGACATCAGTAACTGAAAACTTTTGCGCTTGAATGATAGTGCATCCCCTCCCCTAAGTGTCAGTTTATGTCCAAGACGACATAAACACTAAAATTACTGAGTGCACCTTTAAATACACTTCAAATGCAGCTGTGAACCTTGTATTTTATGAGAGCAAATGTGCTTAAACTATTATAAACCCATAAAGAAAGGCAAAACTACAGCTTGAAATGCAGAAGGAAGAAAATAGTTGTGTTTGAACAGCATTGACCTAAATGGCATTAATTCAGATGAGCACAGACACAGTAAAACTCCACCCAATGCTGGAGGAGGGTGTGGCGCGCGACACATAATGCAAACAGGCTGTCAGACAGTTATGTACTCACTGCATCTTATGCACATCAAGCATGCATTTCATGCATTTAATGTAACACTGCATGATCATGCACAATAAAGTACAAATAACCCAACAACGAGTACGTGTGGCGGGAAATACATAATAACTTTGTCAATGCAATACATCACTTGTCATTGATGGAATGCAATGAGTTCTATTTGTATTGCTTGAGGGAAAAATGCACTTATGCACTTTTCACCCGGTCTTAATCAGAGATTGCAGAAGATTTGCATACATTTTTATCATAAACGCGCAACTTACATTTGATATTCATCGATGGCTTCTACCAGCTGTCCCCACGAATCAAAGTCCGTGCCCTTTTTAAAACTCGCGTGCCACTTCTGGACGGTCTTGGTGACATCTGACATCTTCTCGGGTTAAAGTTGCACGAAAGGTTTGCGGTCGGTCATCGCTGGGGAAGTTTTATTTCCAGCGCACCGCCTGTGAGACTCACTGGGCTCCGGATGCACCGGTGGCACTGACACACACCGACACAGGCCTGATGCGCGTGCAACCAAACTACCTGCCACAGAGACCGGAAGCCGCGCCCACGGAGCGTTTTCAGAATAAAAGTCAGGACATGTCTTGAGGGATGAGGTAAATTTCTCACTGATAGTTTCAGAAAATCCCAGATAATAAAAAAACAATATAGAAATGTGAGAATTATGCCATGTTTGTATGAAGCAGGTAATAAATAAATAATCTAAAAAATAAATCTAAATAAAAATACAACAACAAAAAATACTGTTTGTGTATTCATCGTATTTGAAATTTTTGGAAAAACCATAAACAATATAATTTATTAAGCTCTCTGGTATTTATTTATTTTGATGCAGTGTAGTAGGACAGTACATTAGAAAATCACTAACAAAATGTACTAAAAGTACCATGGTACGATTATGATTTTCATGTACCATCGTAAATTCATGGAATTCTTTGATTTACTATGACACATTACTACAGCACTGACATAATATCTAATTATATACAATATCTTAAACTCACGATGACAAGAAGAAAAAAATGTCTAAGGTATTATGACCTTATTATTCTTTCCGAATGAGCACTTCTGTTCTTTATTTTTATTTTTATTTAATTACATATTAATTACATACGTATGTATGTATGTATTTATATATATATATATATGTGTGTGTGTGTGTGTGTGTGTGTGTGTGTGTGTGTGTGTGTGTGAAAAATAAAAGTAAATAATAGTAAGTTTTAAATATTTATGACTTGAAAAAATATATTTAAAAATTATTTGTTTATGTAATGTGCGAATTTGATGAAAATATTAAAGAAACAATTCTGTTTATTACCTTTAAGCTGTTTATACTTACATACATATATATATATATATATATATATATATATATATATATATATATATATATATATATATATATATATATATATATGTATGTATGTAAGTTTTATATATATATATATATATATAAGGAATTTATTGCATTGTCAAGCCACAAAGTTTAGAAACCCACGCAACATCAAAGTAATTACGTCAGTGTGGTTTAAATCGATGGGCGTGTCAATTACGTCACTGGAGATGCGTCATACAGGAAGAACGTTCATTGTTTTGGCGTTTCCTGATCTGCATCTGTGGAGTCTCGCCCATTAAAAAACAACAACAACAAACATCTGAAAGTCGATACATTTCTGGTACAAACACATCTATTTCGATTTATCCTAGCTTTATAAGACTCTGTTGTCAGAATTAATTCTGTAGCTTCTGTGTTTACACCTTTCATTGTTTGCTGTTTTAATTTATTGACAAAATTAAACTCGAATATCGATGTATGCTCGTATTAAGACTATAAAGCGTCATTCTAGATGGTTTTTAACTAATGTTGAGTGGATTTCTGTGTCTAAATCATATAAAACTGATGATAAACAGGCCGAGATTATTTAAATAGAGCTGCCTTATCAAATGACACATTGATTATTCAGACAGCACTTGTACTATTGAATTGTTGTGTAATTCATAAGGATTTTGTGCTAAATTAAAGTTTTCTGTACACCAGAAGTCCACAGTGGTAATTTGCTTTGTCATTTACCTCCATTTGTATTTTTAAAACATTCATCTTCATCAATGTAAAGATGATTAGAGCACCTTTAGTGTCTGGTTGCCTCATATCTCTATTTACACCTATAGAAACTTATGCAAAGATTGAGATAATACAGGTCACTAAAGGTGTCAGGTGCATTCTTGAGTAAACATCAAGAAATGACCATTGAAATTAAACACCAAATGACTCACTTTCCAGAAAATTGTAAAAATACTCAGAGTGGTAGTCTTCAGCAACTCTAGTTGCCCGAGAGCTAATAAATTAGTTATTAATGATTAATAAATTGGTTATGAACCAATATTTGTTTCTTCTTGTCTAGGTATCTGTCACCATGACTCACTGGTTCCACCGAAACCCCCTGAAAGCAACAGCACCCGTGTCCTTCAACCTGTATGGAGTGGCATCCAGCCCTGCTGCCAATAAGATCTGCAAGTGAGTACAAGCTACAGTATTAGTTGCTGATGTATTTATGTATATCAACAGTTTTTTCAGAGACATGTTTAATCTGTTTCAGTGACCTGAGAACGGCACGGGCCAGGCTGCTGGACATGTTCACAGATGCCACGTGTACACCTGAGATCATGAAGAAAGCCAGTGATGAATATTTTGCTCTTTTACAGGGTCAGTTTACAGGGTCTGGTCCCATATTTCCATTTTGCTGATGATACTGTTTGTTCATTTACATTTGCAACTTTTTGCTGCTCTATATTTCCTAATATGTGAAGGTTTCATTTTGCCGCTGGATGGAACCACACAAGAGAACAAGCTTCGCTTTATCCAGAACTTCAAATGGACAGACACTTTACAGGGAAATATTGCAAGGTAATCCTGTAATATTTCAATTTTACACAAATATATAGTTATTTCTTAAAACATGATCTAATTTGGGGGGGGCCTGGGTAGCTCAGTGAGTATTGACTCTGACTACCACCCCTGGAGTCACGAGTTCGAATCCAGGGCGTGCTGAGTGACTCCAGCCAGGTCTCCTAAGCAACCAAATTGGCCCGGTTGCTAGGGAGGGTAGAGTCACATGTGGTAACCTCCTCGTGGTCGCTATAATGTGGTTCTCGCTCTCGCTCTCGGTGGGGCGTGTGGTGAGTTGTGCGTGGATGCCGCGGAGAATAGCGTGAAGCCTCCACGGTCTCCTCGTCTTCGTGGTAACGCGCTCAACAAGCCACGTGATAAGATTGCGCGGATTGACGGTCTTAGACGCAGAGGCAACTGAGATTCATCCTCCACCACCCGGATTGAGGCGAGTCACTACGCCACCATGAGGACTTAGAGCGCATTGGGAATTGGGAATGCCAAATTGGGCAGAAAAAAAAAACATGATCTAGTTTAAAAGTAACCTTCTCTTTTTTCAGTGCTCAGCAGGATGCAGTTTTTGAGTTTGTGTCAATGGCATTTAATGTGGCCCTCTGGTACACTAAGTTTGCATCCAGGCGGGCCGGAAAGGAAAAGTAAGTTTCATTTGTGTCCTGCATACTTGAGCATCATTTTAATAGTTGGTTAAAGTCATTTCTCAAGCTTTGCATCTTTTTTTGTAGCATCACAGAGGACGAGGCCAAAGATGTTCACAAGAGTTTGAAAATCGCTGCTGGTATATTTAAGACTCTTAAGGTAAATTCTGCCTAATACTTTCTCTTGTGAAAGAGTCACAGGTTGTTAATTAAAGTAATAATCCACAAGAGTCCGAGAAATACAGGAATTTTACTTTAAAGTGTATAACTACAGTCTTGACCAACTCAAAGTAGATATCGTTTGAAAGTTTAGAAGCTCTACTTTCCAATGCATGTAGACATTATGACCAAAACTGAACAAGTGCTTTGAAATGTGCCGACAAATCAGAAGTGTTACGTTTTGATCATTTATAAAAAAGAAAAAAAATATTGCACTGTACATATTATTGTAATCAGTAAAAACATCAGACTGATCAAATAGCCATGTGTCATATGTTGTTGGAAAGCTCTCAAAGAGTAGAATACAACCAGCCTATTTGTTTTACTCACAGACAAAAATATAGCGAGTAACAGCTAAGTATATATCTTTGACAATTATGTTGATGTTGCTTATAAGCCGCATTTTGGCTTATAACTTCACGAAACATAACCGGAACATAAAATATCACAGGAGGCGATTATCTTTCAAATGAGCCCACACACAAGGTAATCAGATGAATAGATCATTAGATAATCCACATGAAGCACAATGTGCACACAGCATCTGGCATCTCGCAATCTTGCTGAAAATACGTTAGCTTTCCTGGATCAGATGATGTCATCAGAAATGATGTAGCATCATGGAACGCTAAACCAAACACATTGGGTACAGATTGGTGCAAAAATCATCCATATTTAGGCAGAGAGACATGTGATTGGTGACTGTTACATATGACCACCAGGAGATGGCGCCAAGTACATGACACAGAGTCAATGATGACTCAAATGGCACAGAATGAAACTCGTTCTGTAAAATTTCATTACTAAAATCATGTCTGCATGCTATGCAAACCTTTAGTCATTGTTGTGTTTGCATGTGTAATTAGTTCTCATGTACAATTATTATGTTTTATTTGTTTGGAGAGGCTTTTTGGACACTAGGAGACACTATGTACACTAGGATAAATAATTTTTGTAATGCTGTAACATTTGATTGCTTTGTCGTATGAACACAAAATCTTTCTCAGATACAGTTGACATGATTGGGAACAAGTTTTTCTGAGCCTCCTTATTTACATATAGAGATATATAATGTCAAATAAGAAAAAAAAAGTACATTTTTGGTTAAATTTGTTTCGTGATTTTTCAGCAGTTTCTTAGGCTGAGAGTCTCATAATGTACCATAATCTATATCATTGAAAATGTTGAAAACATTTTCTTTTCAATGATACCAAACTCTTGACCTTCCTTGTTTTTGTTTTTTTTGGGGGTTTGTTTTTGTTGAGTTATAAGCTTTTAATTTTGGGTGTGCCACTGAAACAGGAAATCTTTCAAAACATCCTCAGAGCTTAAAGGGTTAATGAGGGAATGAACTACAATCCCATGAAGTGTTGCGAACGATGCAATCAAACTAAAATCGATGGAAATATATAAAATTATTGATTTAAAGTAGTTTAATTTAAGTGTAGAAGCAATATATTTAAAGAATACTGCAAAATGTTCATATATATATATATATATATATATATATATATATATATATATACTAATGTATAAATTATTTGAGACTGTAGGGAGCCCGATTCGACTGCGTCATTCACAGTGCATCATTGGAGTGGGTGGTCGTTTGGTTCTATTAATTACAAAGCTGGCAAGACAAATGTATTTGCACCACTGGAAAAGTGTTTATGACCTTTGACTTGTGTAAAGCTTGGGTTTTCTATTAAATCCTGTGTTGTGCTTCCTTTCAGGAGACTCATATTCCTCGTCTGATCACTCCAGCAGAGAAGGGTCGAGATCTGGAGCCCCGAGTCATTGACGCTTACATTGTTCAGAGTCAAGCTGAGGCTCAGGAGGGTAAATAATCCCTGTTTAAACTGACAGTACTGATCACATTAGTGCTTATTTGTTTGTATGTAATTTGGGTTCACATGTCTTTGTGTTTAGTGACCATTGCCAGAGCCATTGAACTGAAGCACAATGTCTCCCTGATAGCAGCACTGTCGTATGAGACGGCAAACTTCTACCAGAAGGCCGGTGAGTTAAAACATTCTTTTGTTGCTACTGACATTGTCATTTAAAGGAATAGTTAACCCATCAATGAAAATCTCCTTATGTTTCTCTAAACAACACAATTGTTATTTTACAATTATTTTCTGTGGAACACAAAATGAGAGGTTTAGCGAAATGTACGTGCTGCTTTTTTCCATACCATGAAAGTGTATGGTGACCAAAAAGGACATATTTTTGGGTGAGGAGTTTATGGACCCTTTTTACATTTCTGGTTTTGGAACGTGGAAGTAAACTATAGTGGGGTAAACTTCTATAACAGAGAATGGGAGTAGAGGTAGACCAATATATTGGATTTACCGATCAATCGTGCCGTTAGTTGCATTTTGGAACTATTGGTTATCGGTAAAAATCTATGCCGATAGCTTCCAAATGTTCTTTTTTTTTATTCCTCCGTTTTCCGCTTAAAACGTGGAATGGCTTAGTTCTACAGTATAACAGCGGCCTCTAGAGGGGAAATAAAATGATCACTGACCCCTCGTGGGGATTTTCTGTATCTAAATCTGTCATCATTGACAGATCATTTTATTTTCTCACTTCAGTGCATATTTTGGTATTTTGATTAGACATTCAAGTACTCTAAATTGAAGCGAGAGCATGCAAAAGTAAAAATGCCACTATGAAAAAGTAAAAAAAAAAATTTTTGCAAGATTTCCGCTGCTAAATTAAGGCAGAAATGCTTAATTACAGTCTGTGAAATAGCATGCAGACAGGATTTTAGTAATAAGATTTTACAGAATGAGTTTCATTCTGTGTCATTTAGGTCATCATTGAGTCTGTTTCATGTACTTGGTGCCATCTCCTGGTGGTCATATGTAACAGTCACCAATCACATGTCTCTCTGCCTAAATATGGATGATTTTTGCACCAATCTGAACCCAATGTGTTTGGTTTAGCGTTCCATGACGATACATCATTTCTGATGACAGCATCTGATCCAGGAAAGCTAACATGTTTTCAGCAAGATTGCAAGGACATATAGTTATGATTATAACATAGTGAATGGATTTTATTTTTAATTTCTTCTCAGATCACACTCTAAACACGTTGGATCCTGAATGTAGCAGTAAATGGAAGAAATACCTGCAGCTCAAGCAGCACTTCTATATGGCTTATGTGAGTCTTTCTATGCACAACACCCTGTTGTGTCTATGTTGTGATTGCACATTTGACTCATGCATTATAGTATGAACAAACGCCATGCAGTTAGATCATTACAACCGACTCCAGTGATCTTTTAAAAGTTAATGTATTAGTGAAGATTTTTTTTGTGTGTAATCTTTCAAATTCTGTATTTGTTTGTTATTTACAGGCGCACTGTTATCATGGACAGACTCTTCTTGCGGGTGATAAGTGTGGAGAGGCCATCAGATCCCTACAAGAGGCTGAGAAATGTATGGGATTTAACTTAATTTGACTCAAACAAACATATCAGCAATATACAGAGCGCAACAGTCTGGTTCCAGAAGTAAAAATCACATACATTTTTTCCATAGGGAAATAGATTATTAATGAAAGCATATAAACCTTTAAAAACAGACCTATTGTGAGCTCCGAGGTTGTTAATCGGTGGTATATGCTTCTGTTTAAGTCATCAGTCCACGTTATTTCAGTATCTTTTTGTATAAATCGTGATGAAGAACTACACTACCCATGATCTTGAGGGGAAATCCACCAGTCAGAGAATCGCGGTGAGCAAAGTGCGCCAAAAGAGCTCTGCAGCGACCCTCCCCTTTTCTCCCCAATTTGGAATGCCCAATTCCCAATGCGCTCTAAGTCCTCGTGGTGGCGTAGTGACTCGCCTCAATCCGGGTGGCGGAGGATGAATCTCAGTTGCCTCCGCGTCTGAGACCATCAATCCGCGCATCTTATCACGTGGCTTGTTGAGCGCGTTACCACGGAGACATAGCGCGTGTGGAGGCTTCACGCTATTCTCCGCAGCATCCACGCACAACTCACCACACACCCCACCGAGAGCGAGAACCACATTATAGAGACCACGAGGAGGTTACCCCATGTGACTCTACCCACCCTAGCAACCAGGCCAATTGGTTGCTTAGGAAGCCAGACTGGAGTCAATCAGCACACCCTGGATTCAAACTCGCGACTCCAGGTGTGGTAGTCAGCGTCTTTACTCGCTGAGCTACCCAGGCCCCTCTTCCATGTCGCACTTTAAATTATGCAATCAAGTCACTCTCCCTACACTCTCAAACTACTTATTTATTTGTCTATATATTAATATTTAGCAATAGAATTAAAGGAATATTCCGGGTTCAGTACAAGTTAAGCTCAATCAACAGCATTCACGGCATAATGTTGATTACTACCAAAAATAATTTCGACTCGTCCCTCCTTTTCTTTAAAAAAAAGCAAATTGAAGTTACAATGAGGCACTTACAATGGGGCAAATTTTTGGAAGGTTTAAAGGCAGAAATGAGAAGCGTATCATTTTATAAAAGCACTTACATTAATTTTTTATGTTAAAACTCCAGTATTATTTGAGCTGTAAACTCTTATAAAGGATTTTATGAAATTCCGGTTGAAAAAATGAATGAGAAAAAAACTTCCGGAACCAAGACCGCTAAAAAATTGGACGGTCACTGTTGCGCTCTATAATGTTTTATTTGGTATTTTAGTGGACATATTTCCAATTCCAAAATGTATTATGTTTCTGATATATTAATCTCAAGGAAAAAGAAGTTATAGCCACTTTATCAGATTTTATTAACTAAATTTGACCTTTTTGTATTATGTTAATACTGTGGCTTTTAGTCTCAGAATTCTTTGATAGCTTTCTGTCATTTGTTTTGAATGAATCTTTGTGGTGGCAGGTTACTCACGTGCTGAAGCGTTGTGTAAAGAGTACCGTCAGATGAAGGGTCCCGGCAGCACGGCCAAACCCTCCGAACAGCTGTTCTTCAGGAAACTGGGGACATTCATAAAGAACACACTGGAGAAATGCCAGAGAGAAAACGGCTTCATGTGAGTTCACAAATGATGTATGAGATGCTTTAACTTTGGAGTTACTAAATCACAGTTACTAATGCATCACAGGAGATTTATGTCATTTCCTGCACATCTCAAATTCTGTGCTGTGTTTAATAGAATTCTGTGGTGGAAATGACGCTGATGGACTTGCTAATGTCTTGCTAATGCTAACTTAATAGCTAACATTTTATGTATCCTAAAAACACACAATTAAATAATATTTCCCCACTTTTTTTTACACAGTTTGGCAAAATTACAGCTATATTGAAAATGACAGCCAAAATTTTGGACAGAGAGACATGTGATTGGTGACTGTTACATATGGCCACCTGGAGATGACGACAAGTACATGGCACAGACTCAATAGCAAATGAGGGCGTGCTAGTGTGTGCCAGGGCCAGTTGTGTTCCCACTGTCACTTCCGGGGCTTCATCGTACCTCCTTGGGGCCAACGGCCAATGGCCTTTGGCCTGCCGATTACCCTTGGGCCAAACAGGGCCAGCCGGGGATTGAAGCAGGTTTAATGTCAAAGGCAGAGTTTCGCCAAACTTCCCAGGTTAGGGAAATTTTTTTTAATGCGGGGACAGTACAAATCCGTTAAAATGCCCAATGGACAAATCGGTGCCCAAAGAAATTACTTTCCATGGTTTGGTGAACTTTCATAGATAGTGTGCTAGGACATCGTCCCACTGTTAGTAGAGAGACCACTCGGGACACCATGGCAGTTACTATTCTTGCTGTTTACATTCGATATAAACTTGATATTCTTGATAACATAATACCTCAGTGAAATGGGCAGGGTGTGTGACGTTGGCACCGCAGCGCGGTATTAAGGGCGGGTTTTTGGGCAGCGCTGCAGAGTTATTGGGCTGATGGTGGGAACACAGATCGATTTTGGTCTTGCTGTTCGAGGTCCGAGGCTATTGGCCCCGGCTGAGTAGTTGATAGCCCTGTCTTGCATTGGACTGATAGTGGAAAAGTGGCTAATGATGACTCAAATGGCACAGAATGAAACTCGTTCTATGAAATCTCATTACTATTTTTGCACCGATCTGAAATATTTCCCTTGATTTTTCATTGTTTTGTCTCATATTTTATCTCAAGCATGCTCTTCACGGACACTTTTGTCTACTTGGTTAACAAGTACACTAACTTTTGAAAAAAACTTTATTAGGGGCAAAATTGTTTGTTGTTATGGAAAAAACGGTGGGACAAATTGATAGAAATAATTTTCACACAATAAATATTAAAATGGTTTGTTTATTTCACTCTTTGTTTAGATTATAATGGTTTTAAACATGTAATAACTTGTATTTTTATCATGTATTTTGATAGTTTAATATTAAAAGTCTGTGTGTGGGACTAAAAAATAGTCAAATATATACATGAAAGACATTTGAAAAGTACCAGGCCTGGTAAAAAGTTTCTCATTTTAGTTTTAATGTGACATTTATATAACAAAATAAAATAAAAAAACGTGAAATATGTTTGTTTTAATACAAATCAACCCCTGAGACATGAAAGTGCCCGAATTAATTTTTTTACACCCCAGTTACTTCCATAAGGTTCCTGCTGAAGCTCCAGCGCTGGAGTTGAAGGCCAGTTATGGTTTGGCTGAACCAACTCCATTTGAACTCCCGGCTCTCAGCGATCAGTGCACACCTGAAGTCTACGCGACCTTTGACCTCACTAGAGGCCCAAAAGATGACAAGGTCAAACACTTTCCTTCCTATAAACAAGAGCATTTACAGTATGTGATATCTGATAGATAGAGAGACATCTGTATCTGTTTGTTTGCATCTCCAGGCAAAAACAAAGCCTGATGAAGAGATTAAACCAGTGAAGGAGCCCGATCTGAAGCCGCAGAAAGACACGGGCTGTGTGATCTCCTAAACACCTGAAGAAACTTAAACAAACAGGTCCAGCATGTGCAGGAGATGTAGATGAGGGTCTGTTCACTTTGCCTGTAATCAAACACAGTTACTCTATTCTAGTGTAAATCTCTGCCCAAATACATAACAATATAACATAGTGATATAACAGTGGAGTCTGTCTGTGTTTCATCTATAGAAGACAGAATTGAGTATCCAGTCACATATCTGATGGACAATGAATCAATTATGACTGTTTGATTTGCACTTGATTATCTCTTTGTAGTGTACTCCAGATTATTTAAAAGGTTGGTTGGGTTTTTTTCTCCATTCATTAGAGCGTAACTTGTAAAATATTTTAGGAATGTTCATATATTTTATGGCACTGTTGGTCATTGCAAAAGACAAAAAATGCAAATATTAAACCGTCCTTAAGAGTAAATCTCACAAAGAAATATCCAGGTCATATTTCACCCCAAAATCAAAAGTCAATTTTTAAAACCATTAAGATTTTTTTGCATTGTGACATTATTTTCATAACATTTCACAGCCAAATTCTTATGGAAGGCCAAATTACTCCAAATTAAATAATTAAATAAATATTTAAACAAATCATTAAATGCATAAAAAAAATATTTTTTAAACTATAAAATCATAAAATTAATTACAACATACTAACATTACTAAATAAATCAATAAATGCCCCTTGTATTTCATTTTAGCACTTTATTGTGTCCATTTTCATTTTAGAATTATCTTTGGATTGGTTTATTTTTAATTTAAGCACAAGTTACATGTCTTTTCATTTACCTTTTCAGTGTTACAAAAATCACTCAACACTAATGTAATAATTGTATAACTTTTAATGATTTCGTTTGTGGTTTTTATTTCATTTTCTCATGTTCTTAATAATTTATTTAAATGTTAATTTAATGATTTCATTTTGAGTAATTTGGCTCTCCATAAATTCTCATTAATTGAATGCAAAATCGTATATTATATAAAATATTATATATAAATGTACATATATTTTTATAAAAATATTATAAAAATAAAAATACATTCAATTCAATACAATAAATACTACAATGTTGAAACTGAAAATTGTACTTTACAAATATAATGTTGCATTTTAAATATGCAACATTATATATTTTTTTCCCCTTCACATTACAGCAAAGAGAAATGGTGGTTAAAACATGCTTAATTGTTTAGGAAAGTAATATCACAATTTAAATAAATCTTATCAGACCTAAAATTGGCTTTATTTTCTTCATGCATAAAAAAAATCTGGATATATATATATATATATATACACACACACACACATATTACACACACAATTTTAATTTAGTGTGGTTTTGCGGTGAAAGGTGACCCGGACATTACTGGACAGTTTTCATGACATTCACTCTTATAAAAAGCAGTTATTAACAAAATAAAACAACAGACAGCTAATTTGATTGTCACACTCCCTTGTGAAGATGTATAAAGATTATCATCCATAACCCACTTATTGCACTGAGAAATAATATCTGCTGTATGATGAACATTTGTTTGTGGAAGGAGAGGACAAGCACATCTTTATTTTGGGTCACATTAGAAACAAAACCAGCTGTTTTCCATTTTTAATGGAACGCTAACCAGTCAAATTTGATATAGTCAGAGTAGCACATGAAAATAGTCCCAGATCAGGTTATCAAGACTAAACATGTCAGAGTTTGGCACCAGATATCGTCCCCAGCAGAGTGTTGTGTAGTGCCATGTTGATTGGGCAAAGATTATAATCTTACCATCTAAATGTCAGCGTTTAGTGGACTTCCATATGTGGATATATTTAAAGTCATTTTTTCATAAATGCATTTGAATGCAAATTTGAAACATGTCATAAGGATTGTTGTGCTGTAAATACTTTAAAATGCAGTTGTGTCATTTGAAACTCATCTTGATGCCATTTTTCAATTCAGTTGTTTTGTGCTGCATTTATTTGTTTAGTTGTTGTTTTTCCCCCCAAATACTGAACACTGGACTTTTGAGATCATGTCATTGCTGCTCCCTTACTTTTTAGGCCATTCTTTGGAAAACTTCAACAACTAAAGTTGGTAAAATTGTCAAGAAAAGTGCACTTTCATATTGGATACAAATATTTAAGCACAGGTACATAAAATGGTACAATGTTTGAATTGTATGACTTGGTTTACACATTTTAATGGTAATTTTGGCCCCTATTTTAATTCATTCACACTGCAGACTTTGATTTTTGGAATAACACATCGAAAATTGTGTGATCACAATTGTGATCCATTTCATCAAATTACAGATTTTGCTGTATATTTATTTAACACAACTCTGGACACAACAAGACTTTCTTCAGCTGTTTAGATGACACTCCAGGATTTCATTTTGTTACTGTAATTGATTTTTTTTTTAACCTATGCAGTGTTATGGATAGTATTCATCATATACTCACATATAATGATGTCACTGTCATGCATTTAATGGTTTGTCCCATTAAAATCAACTATGTTTGTGTTGCTTTTTTGTGTATGCAATTGCCATGTATCCTGATAGTTATACTAGTTATGGAAATTATTTAAATCATGTTCATAATGTCATAATTGCACTTGAACATTGTACATTTTGTGGTCTAATTTGCAACTGTTGGCATACATCGTAAAAATGTTTCGCACAGTAAGAAACTTGCAAAAGTGTTTGCCAGAACTTTAACGTACATTTATGACTTCTTAGAAATTACAGGGATAAAAATAGCTCTTTGGCTGAACTTTTAATTTTAAATTCCCGATAGAGTCCCATGCAAAGCTCATTAACACCACATAAAGTGTTCATGTAGTCCCAACTCAAATGGATTAAGTAAACTTCCATTTTACAAATTTAACTGGATAGAACGCAATGAAATCAAGTTGTGATAAAAAGTTCTAGAATTGTGTAGCAGCAAAAGATGTTTTGGGGTGTTCGTTAAATTTTATAGGCTAATGTTGAAATACATCACAAGTGAACTTTTAAATGTACTTATAAGCACCATAATAACATCGTTGGTACAAGGGCTAAATGCCTTATGGTTCATCAAAGCACATTTTTATTTAAAAAATTATCAAATGTGGGTGATGGGTAACATACTTTCCGCACAATGGTGACACTTTACAATGAGGTTGTATTTGTTATGGTTAACTACGTTAGTTAACATGAGCACAGTGAACAATACTTTTTTAGCACTTATTCATCTTTATTCATGTTAATTTCAACATATACTAATAAATCAATACATTTTTACATTAAAGGTTGTATATGTTCACATTAGTTAATGCAATGAACAATAGTATCGTTACCAATTAACATTAACCAAGATTAATAAATGCTTTAAAAAGTAAACTGTTCATTGATATTTCATGATACCTAATGCATTTAACAATTTTTATGCTGCAAGTATGTGGAACGTCTTGTTAGATGTACATTTCTACCAGAATTGTTAGTTCATTTTTTACTTCTAAAAAACATCATTGTACAATATTTTACAGTAAATGTGTTGTCTTTTCCAATATAATAGGACAGGGGTTTTTTTTTCTCCCAATTTGGAATGCCCAATTCCCACTACTTAGTAGGTCCTTGTGGTGGCGCGGTTACTCACCTCAATCTGGGTGGTGGAGGACAAGTCTCAGTTGCCTCCACTTCTGAGACCGTCAATCCGCGCATCTTATCATGTGACTCGTTGTGCATGACACTGCGGAGACTCAGAGCATGTGGAGGCTCATGCTACTCTCCGTGATCCACGCACAACTTACCACACGCCCCACTGAGAGCGAGAACCACTAATCGCGACCACGAGGAGGTTACCCCATGTGACTCTACCCTCCCTAGCAACCGGGCCAATTTGGTTGCTTACCACACGCCCCATTGAGAGCATGAACCACTAATCGCGACCACGAGGAGGTTACCCCATGTGACTCTACCCTCCCTAGCAACCGGGCCAATTTGGTTGCTTACCACACGCCCCATTGAGAGCATGAACCACTAATAGCGACCACGAGGAGGTTACCCCATGTGACTCTACCCTCCCTAGCAACCGGGCCAATTTGGCTGCTTACCACACGCCCCATTGAGAGCGAGAACCACTAATCGCGACCTCGAGGAGGTTACCCCATGTGACTCTACCCTCCCTAGCAACCGGGCCAATTTGGTTGCTTAGGAGACCTGGCTGGAGTCACTCAACACACCCTGGATTCAAACTCACAACTCCAGGGGTGATAGTCAGCGTCAGTACTCGCTGAGAGTTTTCTAAATAATTAACAGGTTTTTATTGTTGCATTTGTAAAAAAAAAAAAAAACATTTTGTAGAGTAGGACGAATTAGGAATGCAATATATATATTTTTATTGAAGTTTGGTTGAAAATCGTATCATTGTGAAGCATCAAACCCCAAAATGAAAGCAACACTGACATCAGCAAATGAATGTGGCTTAGTGGACAAACAGCATTTTTGTGTATTTAAGGATCAACTTTCCAGTATGTGGAACTTCCCTCTGTCTTACTTGCTTTAATAGTGTTGGGAAATTCTTATTTGATTTTGTTTTTTAGAAGATGTGCTCTCAAGATCACAACACAAGGGAAATATGTGGGTACAAAAGGCAAATGCATACAGATGTAAGTGTTTTCTGAATGCAATATTCAAGAGAAGTGTTGTATTTTGATTCCTTTTAAGCCTTGTAACTAAGTCAGTATTTACATTAGATAACTGTACCGGTGAAGCACCTGCCCTTTGTAAACACATCCACAGATCTTCAATGTCTTGTGATGTTACTTCTGAAATATGTGAACGTTTGAAGAAATTCTGCTACATCACTCCTTCAGTTTATGAGTTTATAAGGAAAGTGTTTTGAGATTGTTTTCATGAGTCAAACTGTCAATTGTGATGTACAGGAACAGTCGAGTGGAGACGTCAAACCTCGACAGCTGAAGCTGATCCATTTCTCTAATGGAGAGATTCTGAGTGAGGAAGAGGAGGAAGAAGATGAGCTTCATCAAGCGTTCGGTGCTCCTGGTGCGGTCAGTACTGAAGAGAGAGTTCTCATTGATATATCTGAACATTTTCAGTAAGACACTTACAATGGAAGTCAATGGGGTCAATCTGTTTCAAAAGTATAGCCACATGACGTAAACAATATGTGTGTTTACATGATTTTAGTGTGATAAAATCACTTACTAACTACATCTGTGGAAAGTTATAGCCAATTTTACAACTAGGTAGTGCTGTAAACCCAATAGATATACATATGTAGATGCCTCATTCGGATGGTTCGGATACGTCAATCGCGGCGCCATCTTGGAATGTAAAGTGAATGGAGGAGAAGCCTCATACCGCTGCATAAACTGCTGCTGTGTGGACAGTTCATCATGTAATGAATTGACTGACTGGGTGCTAATTTTCAGTGCATTTACCATTATATATATTTATTTATAGAGGACTTTATTTGCATTTTGCAATGGGAAAGAAAACATGTTTTAGAATTGAAGCCAAGATTTGTTATATCATATAAAATACTGCACAATATTTATGGAAAAATCAGATAATCTGAAAATTGGCTGGAAAAGACAATAGACTTTTGCAGACCGTATCTGTCAGTTCATGTGTTGTCAGATGGCTCCTGACCTATCTAATATGGTGGATGCACCGACGTTTCACGGTCCATAGACACAGCTGCTAATAAGGGATCTACGTATAGATTTCTATGTGGGTTTCCATTGCTTGATATGTGAATAAACTTTCTAAATTCACTTAAAATTGAATGCACTTGGAGGAGGTGGATTTTCTAGAGTTTCGCATTAGTTAAAATGCGCTTTAAGGTGATGGAAACGGTTTATTCGCAGAACGATGATGTGTTTTGACCATTCCTGCATGTGTTATGATTGTGTGATAGCTTGATGTGACTAGCCCACCGAAAGGTCTGACCTTGGCACACAATTCTTTGAACATGGCACTTGGCATTCAGAAGTGTTTAACCCACAGCTGGTCGATAAAGTGGGTCCTCACAATCCGCCAGAACAGTTTTGAGAGCGGGCGCTCCCATGTATGCCGAGATTGGCGGTGTGTGGGCATCGCAGCTATTTCAGCCCATATTATATCAGATATATTACACTTATTAGCGGTGTCTCGTGGATGCATTTAATAAAATGAAATACTTGCTCCAATCTTGCAAATAAAACTGTCCCCAAAGCAGGGAGAGGTCATTCAGCGGCTCCCTAATGATAATGCACATTACGTAGTGGATGGGAACGCACAACAATTCATATTATCTCAAGTCGAATTTTAGAAATGCGTTTAAAAAATGTGAAACATTTTGGATGGAAACCCAGCAAACGGTAAGCCCTGCTCTAAAAAAATATTTTGTGGTGTAAATGTAACAAAAAATATTAAGTACTCTCTACATTGAATAAGTAAGTTTAAGCGTGAACTTGAAAATATTAAGTAAATGCTACATTTGTACTCTAAGCTTATAAGTAAATATTATATATGATTGTTACTTTACAATCCAACATCTTAAATCAATTCTAAAGCAGAAAAACATTTTTGGGTACTGTTTTACGTAACTTTTCAAAGCTTGTGTTCCCAGCATGCAACAGGCTTGAATAATTAATGAGCTTGCATGGTTTCACTGTTTGCAAGTTTATTTACACTATTTTTATTGCTGATTTTGTTGTTAAGTTTGGTAACTTCTTGTTTTGTGCTGTCTGACGTTCATTTTCTACTCAAAAAATAATCTGTTGATTGCTACCGTCATCGTGTTTTGTCACCAAGTGTTGAGTTCTGTGTGCGTATTATATTAATATAACTCGTAATGCAATGTAATGTTGTTTAATTACATAGAATGTATTAAGTTTGCCTGTGAATGAAGTTTGTATGGCAGGTGGTACATGAATACATTTGTGTTTACTTGTAACTTGTTTATAAGTTAAAAAATGTGAAACGTTCTAATAAAATGTCCATTTAAGTTTTTTTATGTACCATGTACAGCATACTTGTAAGTACAAGTTACTTTATGAACTGAAATGTTTAAGTTAAATTTACTCAATAACTTTAATTAATATTATGTCATGAAGTTAAGTAGATTTGACTTAATTTTATACCACTCAAATTTACTTAGTGCAAAAACTTGCTAAATTAAAATGAAGTAAACCTTCTAGTCATTTTCTTCAGTGTAGAACAGTAGTCCGCTGCAAAAACGGTGATTTAAACAACGTTACATCTCAAATAATCCACGGGTTTTAACAGAAGAATTAATATAAGTGCTTTATACAGTTATAAGCTTCACATTTCTGCCTTTTAAACCCTCCAAAAATTGGCCCCATTCACTTCCATTGTAAGTGTCTCACTGTAAATTCGATTTGCTATTGAAGAGGTACGAGTCGATATAATTCTTTGTGGTAATCAACATTATTCCACAATGCTTTCGATTGATCTAAACTTGTATTGAACTCTGAATATTTCTTTAAGATTAATATCTCTGAGAGGTAGAAATCAATAAAATGCTATTTGCGGGTCCTGGGTATCTCAGCGAGTATTGATGCTGACCATCACCGCTGGAGTCGCAAGTTTGAATCCAGAGCATGCTGAGAGACTCCAGCCAGGTCTCCTAAGCAACCAAATTGGCCTGGTTGCTAGGGAGGGTAGAGTCACATGGGGTAACCTCCTCGTGGTCATGATTAGTGGTTCTCACTCTCATTGGGGCGTGTGGTAAGTTGTGCGTGGATCGCGGAGAGTAGCATGAGCCTCCACATGCTGTGAGTCTCCTCGGTGTCATGCACAACGAGTCATGTGATAAGATGCGCGGATTGACGGTCTCAGAAGCGGAGGCAACTGAGACTCATCCTCCGCCACCCGGATTGAGATGAGTAACTGCGCCACCACGAGGACCTACTAAGTAGTGGGAATTATGCATTCCAAATTGGGAGAAAAGGGGATAAAAAAATAAAAATGCTGTTTGTCAGTGAAATATGTTTAATATTTTTTACCTTTTAGGGAAACTGGAAATGGAAGGATTACTCTTGGTTTTTGGCGACACAGTTTGTGAGAAACTCTTTGCGAAGTAAGAGTCGTCTTTCTCATTAGAAGCATTTCACAGGTTTTTTATTTTTTCAGGTCGTTGTGTAATTTGTCTACTTTACGCCCCTAAGTTTCTCAAAAGCTGCTTTTCATGATTCAATCCATTCCAAATGAATAAAATCAACGCACATTTATTCTCATTTAATATCCTGTTTCACTCAAAAATATGTGACATTATTGAAGTAGAATGGGTTGTGAATTTTATGTTGAATATCAGTTCAAGTTGTTAAAATTGCAATGTCCAGTTATTTATTTTCACAATATATACTGCAATCCTGGGTTCAAAAGCTCTCTTTTATGACAGAAATGTTCTATTTAATTATAATAACTGAGCATGTCTTAATTTCTTTATAGTTTGTGATTTCCTTGGAGAGAAAATGGCTGGTTTACTGGGACTGAATGCTGCTAAATATCAGTATGCTATTGATCAGTATCACAGAGATCATCAGGTATCACAGAACTCAGTTATCATTCACAAGGGCGTAGATTTGGCTTGAATATTGGGGGGGTGACAGTGTGAAGAATTTGCATGTTTCCATTGATCATGGTATAAATATTGGGGGGTTACTTCCCTCCATCCCCCCTGGAATCTACACCCCTGGTCATTCATATGAGGCATGTAATACTTAGTGGAATTTTCAAACTTTAAAATGTATGTGAAAACATTTTCAATGCTACTTTGATATAGAAACATTTATAGCTAACAATGGGTATGAAATCTAAAAGTGTTGTGTTTGTACAGAATGAAGCAGAAGAAGTTCTCTCCATGAGCACCAGGGAGAATCAGGAAAGAATTAATCTATCTCAAATAGTAAACAAACCATATGGAGCCATAAATGTGCAGGACAACACGAAAAAACAAACCTCAGAAGAGACACCACAACATGAAAGAGAACACAAGGAGAAATACAACTGTAACGATGTCAGTTGTGACCATTAAAGTCAACATGAGAGACTCTTTTAATTCTGAAATGTGACATAGGCTATTTCAAAATATTAACTCTTGAGCGACCTTCGGGACATTTTTGTCTTTTTCATTTTTGTTTTTTTGATCATTTTGGCTGTGTTAATGCCAATGGCATACATTTTGCCAAAGGTGTGTATTTTTGGGGGAATGTTGATATTTCAACCTCAGTTCCTATAATACATCTATAATACACTGTGTACACAAAATAGTTACACTCAGGACCTTCAGGACAAAAATGTCCCCATTGAAACCCATTAAAACTGTAATATTTGATCCCAGTGCCATTAAAGCATCAAATCATGAATTCAGTGATATTATACTTTCATTACGGAGCCCTGGCTTCAAATTTAACATTTTAATATTTTCCAGCAAATGGCACCATTTTTCTCATGTTTAGCCTATGGAGCAAATACATACTTTTCCCCTATTTTCTGTTTGCTGTATTATAGAGCACTGCAGGCCAATTGAATAAATGATGCAGACTAAAATTGTGTGTGTGTGTTGGTATGGATGTCAGAGTGTGTTTTGTATGTGTGTATTGAGAAATTTGTGTCTGTGTAAAAAAACAACAGTGGCATTATATAAACAAACTGGCATTTAAAGGGTTAAAATCCTGAAAATGAATGAATATTTGGTAGTTATGATCAGGACTGATGTTGGTTAAAAAATCAAAGTCAGTGAAAGTGGAAAATAATATTAATATATCATATTTTTATGGAAGTTTTTTGACGTGGACATTTTTGTCCTCTAAGGTCCTGAGTGTGAGGACCTTAGAGGACCAGGTTTTTTTTTAAACTTGACACTGCACAAAAAATCATAATGCATCAAAATCAATGTTGTTGCTAATCATTGGCATATACCAGACTGTGATGATCAAAAAAAAAAAAAAAAAAAAAAGCAACTCATTGAAAGTGGAAAATAATATGAATATATAATATTATTATGGCAGTTTTTGATGCGGACATTTTTGTCCTCTAAGGACCTCCGAGTAACTTTTTTTAAATTGACACACAAGGGTTAAACAAGAAAAATGCAGGGCAGGGCTTGATGTAATCTATTTTGAATTGATTGGACTGTGATGTCAACCAAAAAGGAAAGCCGTTTTATATGTAAATAAACTCAGGTAAACTGGTATGCGAGTGACTTGCTCTTTATAACTTTAAACGACTACGCCATTTTGTTTGTTTGGCGCTTTACGCATACATTTCCCGCCTTGCACCTCTTCAAAGCGGGCACGCATGCGCGGTTGATTTTATAGCCATTTTAGTGGATTTCTAACAGCCATCGAAATAGAACAAATGCGTAGAATGGCCGCTAAACATGAATATCGTATGGGAGCGTTTAGCGGTCCATATCTTGTCTCAAATAGGTCAGGTACGGTGGGTTAGAATAATAACTCTCATGTTTTACTCCAACTGCCAATAAAGCTTGTCGCTTCTGATAACATCCAGCGCCTTCGCAGAGGGTTTGGTCACGTGATATACGTTCCTTTTCTCATCGCTGATGAAGGGGACTCAATCACAGTCGTTTGTGATTACTACATAATTATTCTATTTTTTAATCTTTTTATGGCGATTTATAAATCGTTGGAACCTATGTATTTAAAAGATTATAATGTATAGTGTATAAATGTTTCTACCAAAACAAAAATCGTCTTGAGATTTGAATACGGCTCAAAGAGAATTTGGCTCTCTGGGCCACATAGCGCCTCCTGGAGGAATAATACCTCATGTCTTACAAGAATGAGTAATTACATCGTGAAGTTTTCCACCCAATGCTAACAACAATGGAGGAGAGGTTAATAGCTGCGGTGTCCGACTACCCAGAGTTGTACAATTCTACAATAAATTCATATAAAGACGCTGCGAGAAAAGCTAAAGCGTGGAGAGCTGTGAGTCTGCAAGTTGAAATACCAGGTAAGAGTTGATAATTCTAAACTTATTTCTTACTAATAGAACTGTTAGCTATGTGCTGTTAGCTTGACGCAGAGTTAGGCTAACTGGAATGCAGATTTTAAGATTTAATGTAAATCTCGTGAATTTTGTGTTTATATCCTCATAGGATGAACTGAAGTTGTTTTTCCAGTTGCAAAGATATTTAATGGGTTTAACAGGTAGATTTGACACTATGTGTGTGTATGCAAACTTTGTTTTGCAGTTTGTTGAATCAGATTTGGACAGTAAATGTGATATTTTTTTTTTCTAAAGTGTAGTGGGTTTCTGATTTATAAATATATATCTGAGTTTAATAGCCATTTCTGGTGAAGAACTACACTACCCATGATTCTGAGGGGAAATCCACCAATCAGAGAATCGTGGTGGGCAAAGTGAGCCAAAAGAGCTCTGCAGTGACCGCCCACTTTCGTGACGCACTGTGAATGATGCAAACAAGTCGCTCTTCCTACAATCTCAAACTACTTATTTATTTGTATATATCTGAATATTTAGTAAAAGAATTAAAGGAATATTCCGGGTTCCGGAAATAACCGGAAAACCAAAATATTATTATCGTGCCAATAATGGAATTACCGCTGATATTTTGTTGCAGTTTATTTACGACAGTGACAGTATGTGTGTGTGCGCACACAGTGTGTCTGTGTGAGTGAAAGACATGCTCATGTTGCTCTGTTTGGATTATTTCAACATCTCTGATTCATTCGGGATCATCTTCTGTGAGTAACTACATGCCATTTCCCATATTCTGTTTATGTTCCATGAGGCAATAAAAAAACAAAACAACCCCAAAACAACTTAACACGGTTCATAAATCTTGAAAACAGTTTCACAGAGTGACCTGAGATGACTAAAAGCTGTACACGCCTCTGGAGGCAGTTAGAGCCGCACGATTCTGGATATATTGAGAATCACGATATTTTTGCTTTGAATAAAGATCACGATTCTGACGAAAAATGCTTATTACAGTGATTTACAAAACCTGGACATAAGGGTACTTAATAAAGTAACATGTAATTTACTAGAGGATCTGACAGTATGTTCTCTGGTTCAATCTGTGCAAAAATTCAATAAAATTGTAAATAAAATATATACATTTTAGAATGTCTTAAGTCGACAAGAGGGCGCAACGAATACATTATAAACCAAACAGCACCTTGTGATTATTGCAACAAAAAAAAAAACTTAAACTGCATAAAGAAAACCAAAAATTTAACCTGTCTCTCACATACGAAGTCAGAAGTAAAAAGAGCAGGAAAAAAGCTTCATTAACAGTTCTATGTTAACTTGGTGTTGCTCTGGCAAGCAAATATGCAATAAAACACTGTTATTTTACAAAAGTTTTTTTGTTTTTTTTTAAATATATATAAATATTAACAATTTAAATTAAAACAATGTTTGAAGTTCATTAATCTCTTTGTTTGCGAGTCATCAGGATTACCGTAAACACTCGTATAAATGGGCACCATACAATTTATGCAAGTGTATTGTCATTTATTTCTCATTCAAATCGGCATTCGTTTGTTTTAAAGGCACATTTCTGGTTCATGTTACATCAGCCAAACGTTAAATTGCAGCAAGTCCAAATTCCAAGCTTTTACATGACTTTTACAAATGAGAAGCTTTTAATTAATTAGCTAGCAGTTAAAGGATTAAAAATTAAAACTTTTTTTAAATATTGAGAATGTTATCGGCCACAGTGAGCTGTGAATTATCGTATCAGTCCAGAAATTCCATATTGGTGCATCCCTAATTTGTGGCATAATGTTGATTGCCACAAAAAATTATTACGACTCGTCCCTCCTTTTCTTTAAAAAAAAAAGCAAATTGAAGTTACAGTGAGACACTTACAGTGGAATTGAATGGGGCCAATTTTTGGAGTGAAGGCAGAAATTTGAATCTTATAATATTACAAAAGCGTTCGCATTAATTCTTCTGTTAAATCTTGTGTATTATTTGAGCTGTAAAGTTGTTCAAATCATGTTATGGATGTTTTAGGGTTTACAGCGTTACGTCGTTATGGCAACAAAGTTGTAAAATTGTATATAACTTTACACATGTGGTTAGTAAGTGATTTTATCACAGTAAATGCTATTTTCTATATGCTAGTAAATGCACAGCTTCTATTTTCTATTTTCAAAATATAATTTCTTGTAAAGTAAAATAGGACCAGGCCATTTTCTTGATGGATTTCGTGAGAATCACCCCATAGTTTTGCTTGTTCCCTCCATATAAAGTAGTTTTCCATTGTTCCATTGTTAATTTTTAGTTAATTAAATATATTTGTTTACTTTGTTTATTACTTATTAGAGGTCAACTGATAGTGGATTTTGCCGATACCGATAAATAAGGTGATGAAAAAGGTCAATAACCGATTAATCGGCCGATTTCTATTTTTATTTGTAAAAATTAGTGATAAAAACAATTCGTAGTCTTTCCTTACTTTAAAGGGCACAGACACGGAGTCCAAAATAAATAAAATAACAAAAGCAGTTAACCGTGCAAACAAAATCTCAATAATAACTAGAAAAATCCAAATGTGGTGCATTACGGGGGACTTTTAACTTAAAACAAGTCTGAAATACACCATGGACTAAAATTTTGAAATGATAGATACTTGGCTAACTTACAATGTTCTATATGCAAGTATTTATCACATAATGCTTTTTACAGCCTATATATTCACCAGATGAGGTTTATTGATGAGGAATAAAAAAAATGAGGAAAAAAAGAAACTATCGACAGAGATGTTTGCCGATAACCGATAGTTCCAAAAAGCAACTATCGGTACCGATTAATCGGTAAAACCGAGATATATCCGTCTACCTCTATTACTTATTATTATTGTAATTTTAATTAGAGGTAGGCCGATATATCGATTTTACCGATAAATCGGTGCTGGAAGTTGCATTTTGGAACTATCGGTTATCGGCAAGAATTATGCCAAGTCTCCGACATTTCATAATATTTTTATTTTCGGGCTTGTTCGTATTTAAAATTCCTGCGTTATGCACCAAATCTTACTTTTTTCTGGTCATTGTAGGATTTGGGTTGCATAATAAACTGCATTTGGGATTTTATTCATTTTGGACTCTTGAGGCTGAAACATACTCTACGCAAGTATGTGAACGCATGTGCAAACGCTTGACCACCGCATAACCAACACGCGGTCCGGTTAAACATGCTTAACGTGCGTTCTTACGTTACTGTGGCAGGAACAAATCTCAGTACTCAAGGGCTTGATAGAGTTACCTTCAAACATCTGTGCCATTAAACTGTATGTTTTATTATTCAGGTAAGTGGCTATAAATATATAGACTATAACTTAATTGCTCAGCAATATTCTCTTCAAATTGTTGCTCCGCCATGACAGTAGTTGAGTTGAAAGAGAAAACACCGTAGAAGCGGACAGTTCACACTAATCTTGCTCTTTTTTTGATCCCATTCTGATAATGAAAGTTATGACACCTTTTGTACTGCATTAAACATTTAAGAGATAATATGTGTCGTCAGTTATACGCCTGATCATAACATTAATATATTAACCAGCCTGTCTTTGTTTCTCTGGCAGAAGAGGACTGTCGCAGGAGATGGAAGAGCTTACGGGACATGTTCATTAAAGATAAACGTGCAGAGCAGCGCAGGCGAGCGTCAGGAACGGTGCACCGCAGCTGGAAGTACAGCTGGCAGATGTCTTTCCTCACGCCCTTCATCCAGTCCAGATCGCTGGCCGCAGACGAGCCCGAGGAAGACCGAGATGATGAAGACAAGGAGGAGGAGAGGACGGCTGACGGAAACTCTTCGTTTGTCGACCAGGACTTTGAGGGGGACCACGAGATGCTGGACGGATCGTCGCAGTACAGCGCGTCTGGATCGCAAGGACCTGGACGCAAGCGGAAATGGCAGATGGAGGGAACGGAGGACTTGGAGGACGAAATGTTCTTGTTTAGTCTTCTGCCGTATCTGAGACGTCTGCCTTACGCTAAGAAAAGTGCGGTGAAATTAAAAATTCACCAGCTGTTGTACGAGGCAGAGTTTAAGTGATGTTCTATAGCTTTTATTCATATTTTTCTATCTTTTATTGATCTTGAAATTCTATCCATTGAATTTTTAACATCCAAAACACATACTGTATCGGCGCTGGTATGTTGCTTGTTTCATCAAAGATGAAATTATTAAACGGACATGTACACTCTGAGAAGGATTGTCGAGTTTGTAACATACAAACTCCTCTTCTGTGAAGTTGGGTGTTTCTATGGTTCTTCTGTAGTGCACAATCAGGGTTATCTGGAAAATAAACCGATTTGAGTTTTTTTCTTAACATGATAAATGGAAATAAATTCAGACAAGTGAAAAAAAATGTATTGTCTCTGAAAGTAATGACTGTTCTCCACTATACTATCAAAAACTAAGACCTGGTAACTAGTGATATATGTCGGCCAGACCAATTAATCCGACGATATTTATCAGTTTTGAGAATATCGACATTGACAGACAGTCGTCTTTTTTTATAGACATAGACCAATAATTTGTTTGACCGATATGTTTTCCCTAATATTCACATTGTTGTACTTAATTGGTTATTGGTTCTTATTCGTTCTATTGATAAATATCATTCCAAATCTCTGTTTGGAAACATCCCACTTGGTCAAAGTTATTGTTGTTAGAATTAAAATATTTATTGTTGTAGTCTACTGATTTAGTTATTGTGTCAAAAAGCAGAAATAAAACAATTAAAAGTCAGTTCTGCATTTCGGTTAGAAGACACTTGAGCATTAAAATAAACAGTATATGTACTGATCATAATCTTTTTTTTTCAATTTGTATATACTTGGCAGATTAACAGTTTAAATAGTAATATTTTAAGTTTTGTTTTTAGTGAAATAAGTGGCGTTAATTTCAGCAATATTTGCTGTCATTATATTTGACTATATATATTATGTAACCTAAATATATTGGCATTATAACGTGCATTGGCTGCTGTCTAGACATTGGTTTCCGCAGTCCAGAGCACTACTGGAAACACTAATTTCCTCCCAGTCAAATATGAAAACGTCATCACTCTAGTAGTACATCAGAAGCAACTGGTGCCACGTCTTTATAAAAAATGAGAACAAGAAAATAAAAACGTATTGTTCCAAATCAGTGGGTCAAGGATAGGATGGTTAGTTTCAGCAGTTGGCCCCTGCTGGCAGGTGTTGTACCTAGACAATGCTGAAATGCAAAAAGCATCTTTCTTCATAGAGAGCCAATCAAGTAGCTGTGTATACTGTACATTTTGCAACATGTCATCCAAATATTCAATGAAAACAAAAAAACTTGTATAGTATATACATTACATTTCATACTGTTAAAATCGTACAAGTAATAAATAATAATATAATATTCCTGAACATTGAATGTGCATAGTAAACATATACCATACTACAAAAATAGTACGAGTAGTATGGCGGTTTGCTAACATAACTGATGAATACCAAACAACTTTACACACTGTATACAGTATACATATTTCATACTACAAAAATAGTGTGAGCAGAATGGTGTATGCTATTCCAAACATAGCCGATGCATAAAGCAAATTTGCATACTGTGCGTAGTATGTAGATGCCATACTACAAAAATTGTATGAGTAGTATGGTGGTGTGCTAACATAACTGATGCATACAAAAAACTTTGCACACTGTGTACAGTATACATATTTCATACTACAAAAATAGTGTGAGCAGAATGGTGTATGCTATTCTAAACATAGCCAATGCATAAAGCAAATTTGCACACTGTGCGTAGTATGTAGATGCCATACTACAAAAATAGTATGAGCAGAATGGTGTAAACATAGCTGATGCATAAAGCAAATTTGCATACTGTGCGTAGTATGCAGATGCCATACTGCTAAAATAGTACGAGTAGTATGGCGGTGTGCTAACATAATTGATGCATACAAAAAACTTTGCACACTGTGTACAGTATACATATTTCATACTACAAAAATAGTGTGAGCAGAATGGTGTATGCTATTCTAAACATAGCCAATGCATAAAGCAAATTTGCACACTGTGCGTAGTATGTAGATGCCATACTACAAAAATAGTATGAGCAGAATGGTGTAAACATAGCTGATGCATAAAGCAAATTTGCATACTGTGCGTAGTATGCAGATGCCATACTGCTAAAATAGTACGAGTAGTATGGCGGTGTGCTAACATAATTGATGCATACAAAAAACTTTGCACACTGTGTACAGTATACATATTTCATACTACAAAAATAGTGCGAGCAGAATAGTGTATGCTATTCCAAACATAGCCGATGCATAAAGCAAATTTGCATACTGTGCGTAGTATGCAGATGCCATACTACAAAAATAGTATGAGTAGTATGTTGGTGTGCTAACATAACTGATGCATACCAAAAAACTTTACATACTGTCTACAGTATACATATTTCATACTACAAAAACAGTGTGAGCAGAATGGTGTATGCTATTCTAAACATTGCCGATGCATAAAGCAAATTTGCATACTGTGCATAATATGCAGATGCCATACTACAAAAATTGTATGAGTAGTATGGTGGTGTGCTAACATAACTGATGCATATGAAAAACTTTGCACACTGTGTACAGTATACATATTTCATATTATAAAAATAGTGTGAGCAGAATGGTGTATGCTATTCCAAACATAGCCGATGCATAAAGCAAATTTGCACACTGTGCGTAGTATGCAGATGCCATACTACAAAAATAGTATGAGCAGAAATTGTATGCTATTCCAAACTTAGCTGTTGCATAAAGTAAATTTGCATACTGTGCGTAGTATGCAGATGCCATACTACAAAAATAGTATGAGTAGTATGGCGGTGTGCTAACATAATTGATGCATACAAAAAACTTTGCACACTGTGTACAGTATACATATTTCATACTACAAAAATAGTGCGAGCAGAATGGTGTTTGTTATTCCTAACATAGCTAATGCATAAAGCAAATTTGCATACTGTGCGTAGTATGCAGATGCCATAATGTTAAATTAGAGTAGAAAAGTATGCTATTTCTAACAAAGCCGATGCATACAGAAAATGTGCATACTGTGCAAACAATTCCATACTGCTAAAATAGTATGAGTAGTATGCTAGTATGCTATTCTGAACAATGTGCTCAAATAGTATGAAAAATATGGTATTATAACACTAAAATAGTATAAGCAGTAGTTTGCTAATTTTAACAATTTGCTAAAATAGTATGAGAATGATGGTAGTATGCTATTTTGAACATAGCCCATGCATACAAAAACGTTGCATACTTAATATCCAAATTCCATACTACACACTCTAAAAAAAGATGGTTCTTCAAAGGTTCTTTACTGACCTTAATAGTTATATTTAGAACCATATTATCCTGAAGAACCCTTTTGTGCTGAAATGGTTCTTTGCGTTGAGCATTAGGGGTTCTTTATCCCCACCCATTTGGTTTTTGAATATAATGGTCAATAAATTATTCCAAAGCCACCGCATCACTGGTTGACTCACAGCCAGTGTTGCCATGTCTGATTATTATAAGCGACTTTGGGCTTGTTTTTTCATGAAGTCACTTATAAAAATGGCCATTCTCAATCATAGCCTCCTAAACATCCGGAAGTTGCGGTTTTTTGAGCTTGTTTCCAGAGGACAATCACGTTTTTGGGCTTGCTGATTCTTGGGCTCCAAGAGCAAAGTACACTTCGACCCACCACTAAATAGCACTATTAGCAGCTGCCAAATTACCCCTTCTACTGTTTGATCTGCTCTCTTCATCAGTGATGTCAAACACACGGCCAGTGGAAAAGTCATTTGACCCGTGCGATGGCTGATTTCCACACAAGGTCTCGCGAATATGCACGTATACACGCTTTCCATCTTAAACTGGGTCTGTGAGGGACAGAGCAGCCCAGTTCATTTCCTCAATCATGATAATAATCAAGGGCGTAGATTTGGCTTCCATTGATCATGGTATGAATAATAATTGGGGGGGGTACTTGCTTGTTTTGATTATTGGGGAGGTTACCACTCCCCCATCCCCTCTGGAATCTACACCCCTGGCAATAATGACAGCAGTGATATATACAAATATTAGAGGTCAATGGTAATTTCTCCATTGTTTCCAAGTTCTATCAGAGTTTAGCGGAGAAGCAGACCTGTAATTAACATTATTCATGCAGTTTATTTTCATCCAAGCCTTTAGTTTGTGATCCTATTCGGTTTCAGCTCTTTTATTACAGCTAAAGTCAAGGTTCTCACCCTTTCTGACCTATGAATTTCCATGTCTTTTTCTCATTTAAAATAACTGACTCAAAAGAACAACACTGACAAATAAGAGATCATGGATTGCATTCATATATCCCTACTGTAAAAACAAACAAACAGCTGAAACCAGCCTAAGCTGGTTGCCTTGTTTTAGATGGTTTTAGAGGGGTTTTGAACACTTTTTAGCTTGTCTTAGCTGGCCAGGCTGGTCTTAGCAGGTCCCCCATGCTGGTCATAGCTGGTTTTAGAGGGGATTTGAATATTTTTTAGCTGGTCAGGCTGGGAGATCAGCTTACTAACCAGCTATGACCAGCTTAGGCTGGTTTTAGTTTTTTTTTAGGGTTTTGTTTTCAGCAGGGATAGTCATTATAGACTTTATAATATTTATTCATATTAATATTTATTTATTTATTTAATTATTTTTACAATGAAATGTAAACATATATATATATATATATATATATATATATATATATATATATATATATAGATAGATAGATAGATAGATAGATAGATATACAAATCAACATTTAAACCTCACAACCCCCCCCCCCAAAAAAAAACAACAACCCTGTGGTCAATATACATACATACATATACAAACATAAATACATATACATATATATACACACATACAGACATACATACATACATACACACACATAATAATCATACAAACTATAATACACTACTCTCTCCACACCCCACCCGAGAGCCTTCCAAAAACTCCAAATACCTGCCGCATTTCCGAACAAACTTATCCAAGCCACCCCGTCTTCCAGATGACACCTCCTCATAAGCTGCCACCCTCCCCACCTCCGTGCACCACTCCGGATATGGGGGTGCACCAGCTGACCTCCAACCCCTGCCTGGCGATCATCACACATGTCAGAACCCAGTTCTCTATATGGCCATCCCTCACATCGATGACTGCCCCATCGCCCAGAACACAAAGTCTGGGGAAAAATGAAACCCAAGTGCCCACCACGTCACACACAAAATTCTGAACCTTCGACCAGAATTTCTGGATCTCGACACACCACCAAAAAATATGGGCCATGTCTCCATCCTCCGATTGGCATCTCCAGCAGGTGGGTGTGTCTTTAAGACCAAGCCTATACAGTCTAGAGGGGGTCCAATAAAATCTATGCAAAATTTTGAATTGTATAAGATGCACCCTTGCATCACTAGATGCAGACTTAACGTTTTTAAGAATCTTAGCCCACACTCCTTCCTCCAATGCCAAGTTGAAATCTTTCTCCCATAATCTCTTGATAGAAGTTGAAGCTCTGTCCCCCAGACTCTGAATTAACAGGGAGTAATACACTGATGCCTCATGACCTTTTCCAAAAGCCACAATCACCTCTCCCGAAGCATAGGGGGATGTGTGCTACTCCCAAAAATATTGCAAAGCAGGTGGCGCAGTTGTAAATACCTATAAAACTGAGGTCTGGGGATCCCAAAATGTTGGACCAAGTTTTCAAACAATCTCATCACTCCACTTTCATATAGGTCACCGAATGTAGCAACCCCCCTCACAATCCACTCCGGCCAGCAGAAAGGGGACTTGCCAATACACAGTCTTGGGTTCTGCCATATGCTCAAATGCATTTAAATAAGTGTCCAATTTAAACAGTCTGGACACTTTAGTCCATACCGAGTGTAAATGCGGAATAATAGGGTGTAACATAACTTTTCCGATTAGTTTGATAGAGATGCTTTGTAATGGCGAAATAGGGGCAAGAACTTCCTGTTCAATACAAAACCAGGGAGGGGCTCTCTCAGGTGGAAGTGACCAATGAGCCAAATGTCTAAGACTGAACGCATAGTAATAAAACAAAATCTTGGGTAGGCCTAGCCCTCCTTTGTCTATCGCCCTATGTAACTTATTAAAATGCAATCTGGGATGTTTACCATTCCAAATGAAGGACTTTGCTATGCTATCAAATTGCTTGAAATAAGAGAGGGGGACATCTACAGGGAGAGACTGTAGCAGGTAGTTACATTTTGGAATACAATTCATTTTAATAACATTAACCTTCCCAGTCATCGATAAATGTAATGAAGCCCACCTGCTGACATCGCTCGAAAATCTTTTTATTAAAGGGTCAAAATTAACTCTGACTAAATCAGACAAATTTGCTGGGAATAAAATCCCCAAATACCTAATGCCCTGTTTGGGCCACTGGAAGGCGCCCGGCTGGAAAGCCGTTACTGGGCAGTACGCTGTCAGAGCCAAAGCTTCGGATTTAGACTAATTGACTTTGTATCCTGAGAACTTGGAAAAGGAATAATAATTCTGTGGAGGGCAGGCATAGATCTAGTGGGGTCGGAGACGAATAATAAAATATAATCTGCGTAAAGCAGAAGTTTATGCGCCACACCTCCCACAACCACCCCTGGAAAATCGTCCTCCTTTCTTATCGCAGCTGCTAATGTTTCAAGGGCAAGACAGAACAATAATGGGGAAAGAGGGCAACCCTGCCGAGTGTCCCTGTTCAAA
Source organism: Myxocyprinus asiaticus (assembly GCF_019703515.2). Lineage (NCBI taxonomy): Eukaryota > Metazoa > Chordata > Actinopteri > Cypriniformes > Catostomidae > Myxocyprinus > Myxocyprinus asiaticus. Next base: position 45,617,397 of record NC_059362.1, on the reverse strand, counting down.
GTAAAATAATCTGAGATTAATTCATTTGTTTGTACCGCTGCTACAGGGTGTCTATCAAGTAACTTAATCCAACCAATAAATGTACTCCTGAACCCATACATTTCCAAAATCTTAAAAAGATAATCCCATTCTACCATATCAAATGCCTTTTCGGCGTCAAGTGAGATGGCAGCGATCGGAGACTGATCATTCGCTACTGACCACGTGATATTGATGAGACACCTGATGTTATCAGAAGAGCTATGGCCCTGAATAAAACCCACCTGATCTATATGTATAAGAGATGTCATAACCTTACTTAATCAATTAGCCAAAATTTTTGACAATATTTTTACATCTAGTTGGATCAGGGAAATTGGGCGGTAACTTTTACACTCGCTTGGATCTTTGTCCTTTTTAAGAATCAGACTGATCCGGGCTTGTGTCATGGTTGGAGGAAGCTTTCCATTCTTTAATGATTCAGTATAAACTTCTAACAAAAGTTGAGCCAGTTCTGTAGCATAGGATCTAAAAAATTCTGCGGCAAAACCATCTGGCCCGGGAGCCTTGCTAGTAGGTAGGGACTTAATTACCTCGTCAAACTCCTCCAAGGTTATCTCAGAATCAAGAGAGTTTTTTTGCTCAATCGTCAGTTTAGGGAGATCTAATGGTTCCACAAAGTTTCTAATATCTTCATCAGTAGACGAAGATGTGGAACTATAGAGATCAAGGTAGAACTCTTTAAAAGCATTATTAATATCAATGACTGAGGTAAACATTTCTCCACCAGCAGATTTCACTGAGGGAATGGTAGAAAAAGATTCTCTCTGCTTTATATATCTAGCCAAAAGCTTCCCTGCTTTGTCACCCAACTCAAAGTATGACTGTCTTGCCCTGAATAACCAAAACTCCACTTTCCATGACAAAATAGTATTATATCTATATTTCAATCGGGTCAATTCTCTGAGGCCATCAGCTGGCATACAGCGCTTCAGCTCTGCCTCTGCACTTTTAATATTTCTTTCCAACTCCACAAGTTCTTGTGCTTTGGATTTTTGATGAATGAGGCATACTGTATGATCCGACCCCTAAGAACCGCCTTAAGTGCCTCCCAAGCCACGCCCACAGAGGATACGGAGGACCAGTTGGTCTCCATATAAACACTGATTTCAGTCTTTAACATTTGTTGGAAATCAGGATTTTGCAGAAGGGATACATTAAGGCACCAACTATATGATTTCATATTAATATTTATAATATTCCCTGATATTATTAGGTTTTCCATGACAGTGTGAACCCTGGAAAGCGCAATGAGCTCCCTTTTGTTGGACTTGTTAACTCCAGAAGAACATTTGCATGCGCTCTGTGTGTAAAACACAAGGTTTAATAAAATATACTGCAATAAACTGGCTATGATCAGATCATTGATTAGGACCATAAGACCCTCCATAAGCACACACACAAGCAAAAAAAAAAAAAACATTTGAAAATTGAAAATGGGGGTTGCTTATTTTGGCTTGTTTTGGTGTGGCAAGTCGCTTATTTTGGGCTTGTTTTACCAGGCCAGAATGCTTGTTTCTCTTTCACGATCTGGCGAGTCCTGGCCGCTCAACCAACAGCTACACAGACTGTGTCACCACAGGTAAACTTCATTTATATCTGTATGATATCTGCTTTTCTCTCTCTGCAGGACATGAGACTGATGGACCAACTTTAGTGCTTATAACCTATAAATAATAATCACAGAATGAATGAAACTACACCTGTTATCAGACAACAGACAGTTTTGTCGCTGCTTGATAAAGGCAGCACAGCGCATGGGTACGTTTTTGCTAAATGTTGAGCAAGTTCTCTACCAGAACGTGCAAATCATTTTCTTTAAAATACTGACATAATGTTCTGAAAAAGGGAGTCATTTTGGTTCGCTTTCGATTCAGTTCACTCAACAATGCTGTAAGCACTATGGGGAGTGTCCTTCTACACAACCTTGCTGAAACCCTTATACAATCATGCCAATCCTCTGATTGGCAATGATGTCTAAGCCCCGCCCCTTCAGGTGCGCAGTCACCATTTCTTCAGAATTTTCTTCCTTTAAGACTGTGAACTTCATCTTCATCTTGGAACCCTTTCTGCTTTGCCGTTGATATACACTTACAGTGGACGAATGTCTCGTTCCCTTCATCTCAGGGAACTGAGGTTACATGTGTAACCGCAGATGATTTTTAACGTGATTTCATGTATCAGTCCCATGTATCAGCTTATGCCTGCCTAAAAGCTATCAGATTATGTGAGTTTTAGGACTTTTATCCATATACTGAAACACTCAAATACACCAAAATACACAGTGATGGATGGTGAAGATATCATAGAGGATTGTGCAGATATCTTCGTGAAGCCTTCAGTTTAGTTTAGCCTTCATTACATCTGTTTTGTGTTTCCATGTGACGTTGTTCTTCCTTGAAGGATTGGTTATCAGTATGGAAGAAAAATACTCTCTATATGAAAGATAAAAGAATGTACAAGTTTCTATCCCAGCCTTAATGTGTGGAGCAATGTAAGGGTCTGCTATGTCATTTGCATATGCATTTATTGACTCTTTCACATTATGTATTTGTTGATGTCTTTATTAATGTGAGTTATTTATGCATTTTGAATTATTTAATCACAATTTATTAATGTATTCAACTAATGATTGCTGTAAAAGCATTGTTATTTGTTCTTCAATTTTTCATTTAAATAGAAAATAAAAGTTCTTAATTGAAACACATGTTTGTTTGTTTGTTTATATTTAATGGAAAACCACAATTAGGCTATAATATTTTATAGAAGCAGATATATAAAAGGGTAGGAAAAAAAAGGTACTTTATAGCACTTTTGAGGTTCTAAATAGCACTTTCAATGGAAGGTTCTTTATGGAACCTTTAAAAAAAGTGTTAAATTTAGCACCAAAAAGGGTTCTGCTATTGTTACAAGCCGAAGAACCCTTATTTGGTACTATTTAGAACCATTTTTCTTAAGAGCGTGCAAAAATAGGATGAGTAGTATAAAATAAAGCATACAGAAACTTTGCATACTGTATTGAGTATACATATTCCATACTACATTAAGAAAAGAACACTTATGTGAGAATGTTGTTTGTAGACTACAGCTCAGCATTCAACACCATAGTGCCCTGCAAGCTAGATGAGAAACTCCGGGCTCTGGGCTTAAACAGCTCGCTGTGCAGCTGGATCCTGGACTTCCTGTCAAGCAGACGCCAGGTGGTTAGAATAGGCAGCAACATCTCCTCATCACTGACCCTCAACACTGGAGCCCCACAGGGCTGTGTTCTCAGCCCACTACTGTATTCCCTGTACACACATGACTGTGTGGCAACACACAGCTCCAATGCCATCATTAAGTTTGCTGATGACACGACGGTGGTAGGTCTGATCACTGACAATGATGAAACAGCCTACAGAGAGGAGGTGCACACTCTGACACACTGGTGTCAGGAGCACAACCTCTCCCTCAACGTCAGTAAGACAAAGGAGCTTGTGGTGGACTTCAGAAGAAAAGACAGAGAACACAGTCCAATCACCATCAATGGAGCACCAGTGGAGAGAGTCAGCAGCTTCAAGTTCCTGGATGTCCACATCACTGAGGAACTCACATGGTCCATCCACACTGAAGTCGTTGTGAAGAAGGCTCATCAGCGCCTCTTCTTCCTGAGTGGCTGAGGAAGTTTGGAATGAACTGCCACATCCTCACACGGTTCTACACCAGCACTGTAGAGAGCATCCTGACTGGCTGTATCTCCGCCTGGTACGGCAATAGCACCGCCCACAACCGCAAAGCCCTGCAAAGGGTGGTGCGAACTGCCAGACACATCATCGGAGGTGAGCTTCCCTCCCTCCAGGAAATATATACAAGGTGGTGTGTGAAAAAAGCTCGGAGGATCATCAGAGACTCCAGCCACCCGAGCCATGGGCTGTTCTCACTGCAACCATCAGGTAGACGGTATCGCAGCATCAGGACCCGCACCAGCCGACTCCATGACAGCTTCTTCCCCCAAGCAATCAGACTTCTGAACTCTTGATCTCCCACGATCAAAATACATCAGCACTGCACTTTATTACTCTTACTCTTATATCTCACACCGGACTGTCATAAATTATATTATTATTATTATATTATGTTCTCTCTTAACAACTGACTATCAACCGACAGCCTGAATGTCAATACAGTACAATACTGTACATTCTATATATATATATACTTTTTTATATATTTTTATTTTTTATTTTTATTGAATAATGTGTATCTATATAGTGCATATTGTATACTGTACAGTGTATGTTATTATTTGTATATTGTTGAGTGTAATTATGTGTATATCAGATGTTTAAATTGTGTTGTGTTAATTTGATGTTATTGTAAATTGGTATATGTCTCATCACTGTCACGACTGCTATGTTGATCGGAACTGCACCCAAGAATTTCACACACCATTGCGCTTGTGTATATGGTTGTGTGACAATAAAGTGATTTGATTTGATTTGATTTGACATAAATAGTGCAAGCAGTATGGTAGTATGCTATTCCAAACATACCCCATGCAAACAGACAATTTGAATACTGTGCAGAGTGAACCTATTTCATACTGCTAAAATAGTACGAGTAGTATGGTAGTATGCTATTCTGAACAATGCACTAAAATAGTATGAGAATTATTGTAGTATGCTATTCTGAACATAGCTCATGCTTACTACTAATCTTTGCATACTACAAAATAATGCGAGCAGTGTACGGTAGCATGCTATTTCAAACATAATCAATGCACACATAAAATCTGCATACTGTAGTATACAAATTACATACTAAAATAGCAGGAGTAGTATGGTAGTATGCTATTCTGAATGTAGCCCACACATAGAAGAACTTTGCACACAATGTGGAGTATATATATTCCATACTACAAAAATAGTGCAAGCAGTATGGTAGTATACTATTCCAAACATACCCCATGCAGACAGACAATTTGAATGCTGTGCAGAGTAAACCTATTCCATACTGCTAAAATAGTACGAGTAGTATGGTAGTATGCTATTCTGAACAATGCACTTAAATAATATGAAAATTATTGTAGTATGCTATTCTGAACATAGCTCATGCTTACTACTAATCTTTGCATAATACAAAATAATGTGAGCAGTGTACGGTAGCATGCTATTTCAAACATAATCAATGCATATATAAAATCTGCATACTGTAGTATACAAATTACATACTAAAGTAGCAGGAGTAGTATGGTAGAATGCTATTCTGAACAATGCACTAAAATAGTATGAGAATTATGGTAGTATGCTATTCCAAACATACCCCATGCAGACAGACAATTTCAATACTGTGCAGAGTAAACCTATTCCATACTGCTAAAATAGTACGAGTAGTATGGTAGTATGCTATTCTGAACAATGCACTAAAGTATGAGAATTATGGTAGTATGCTGTTCTGAACAAAGCTCATGCATACTACTAATCTTTGCATACTAATAAAATAATGCAAGTAATTTGTGGTAGCATGCCATTTCGAACATAATTAATGCATACATAGAATTTGCATACTGTAGTATACAAATTACATACTACAGTAGCAGGAGTAGTATGGTAGTATGCTATTCTGAACTATGCACTAAAATAGTATGAGAATTATAGTAGTATGCTATTCCGAACATAGCTCATGCATACTACTAATCTTTGCATACTTCTAAAATAATTCGAGCAGTGTGTGGTAGCATGCTTTTTCGAACATAATCAATGCATACATAAAATTAGCATACTGTAGTGTACAAATTACATACTAAAGTAGCAGGAGTAGTATGGTAGTATGCTATTCTGAATGTAGCCCACACATAGAAAAACTTTGCACACAGTGATAGTATACATATTCCATACTACAAAAATAGTGCAAGCAGTATGGTAGTATGCTATTCCAAACATACCCCATGCAGACAGACAATTTGAATACTGTGCAGAGTAAACCTATTCCATACTGCTAAAATAGTACGAGTAGTATGGTATTATGCTATTCTGAACAATGCACTAAAATAGTATGATAATTATAGTAGTATGCAATTCTGAACATAGCTCATGCATACTACTAATCTTTGCATACTACTAAAATAATGTGAGCAGCGTATGGTAGCATGCTATTACGTACATAATCAAAGCGTACATAAAATTTGCTGGAGTAGTATGGTAGTATGCTATTTTGAAAACAGCCAGTGTGTTGGTCGTGTCTGTCGGATCTGCGCAGGTCTGGCGTGAATGTTCTCGGGATCCGCCCCTCACTTCCTGTAGTTCCTTCCCACCTACCAAAACCAACTCCAGCCTACCCCATCACACACTCGCCGAGAGCTCGGACGCAAAATACAGACGACACAATCGCTCCTGGGACGCGCTCGCGCTCACATTGAGGTAAGAAACACCTGGCGCACCGCTGGTCATTTCCTTCTTTTAATCCATGACATATTGTCCATAATGACGTATGCGTCTGTAAATCAGTGCACCTCGCATGAACGCTGATTCTCTGCTCGTATGCTGCTCTAGTTTCTAGTGGGACGAAAAAATGTTGGTACACAACTTTGCTATTTAGTCGGCAGCTATTTAGTGGAGTTTGTGTTCTGAGATTTGTGTAGTTTAAGCGCGCGCTGTTGTGTATCGGCGTGTTTCAGAGGCATGTGTTGAGTTGTATTGTTGAGGAGGGATGTAGTGCTCAGTATTGTTATGCAGAAGAACAGCATGTGTCTGCACAGTCATCAGGGTCTGTTTACTCTTCCCACCAAAAGGAAACTGTTGCATTTCACCAACACCCCACACCCGGCCATTCTTTAACATTACATTTCTGTAGCTAGGAGTTCAAGAAGCTATGGCAGAAAGGGTTTACACTGTCAAATACTGAATAGCATAGTATATACATTGCATACTGTTAATATAGTACAAGTGATATGGTATTGTAACATTCATGACATTGCAATGCATAGTAAACATATACTATACTGCTAAAATAGTATAAGCTGTATGGAAGTCTGCTATACCGAAAATAACCCATGCATACAGAATCTGTGCACAGTGTACATATTCCATCCTACAAAAATAGTATGAGTAGTATGCTATTCCAAACAACAAATGCATACAGAAAATCTGCATGCTGTGCATAGTAAACCCAAACCCATATATATATATATATATATACTGATATACCTGCACATATACTTTGTGCATACGTATGTTCTTTATTCCTGTTTTAAATTTATATGCACCTTTTTTATAGCTCCTACAATGTATTTGTGGTGGAATTTCGATTTAAAATGGCTCATTTCAGGTAAACGTACATTTTTATGATGGCCTGTTACATGTTTTCTTCAAATGATGCAATGCAAAAACGTATTTATATATTTATCTTTTGCTCTCGTGTGTCCTTGGATGTCTCCATTCTCATTTCGTTGCATTCTGACATATTGCTGTTTGACAAGTTGTTGACCCGAATTGTAAATGTTCCCCCGAAATGCCCTTGATGTGGAGTCGTCCACTCAGGGAGATATATCGTGTCTGGGAATAACTTCAGGACTTGCTCTAGTTTGATTCATCCATGCCTGCTGGATCTGAGCACCTGGATGACTCATTTTTCATCCCATTGTCTGTTTCAATCATTTATCGGTGATTCCAGGACATGGGAAAAAGAGATTGAAAACTACTGAGTGTAGACATTTAAAGTTTTCAGTTTCCAGTAAGAAACATGGAAGTGTGTTGTTGACAAATAAGATTGTCCCAGATGATAAAAATGAGAAATCTAAAACGCACGTGTCAAATTCCTAGAAATGTAATCTTTGTGTCCATGTTGGTTTCACACATTTAAAAAAATGGATTGAATTACTTTAGAAATGTCATGTGGTGTAACCATCAAGTAAAAGGTTTAAAATAGTGTCCTTGCACCTTGAATACATGAGAGTGTACACAGCTTAAACATTAATTTCAAAAAAGTTTTTAAACATATATTTCAAGGTGAAAAATGTTTTTGACAAATATCATGAATTTTTAAGTCAAGAATGTCAAGAAGTTTTCTCATGGTTACACCAAATGACCTGAACAAAATGTGCCTTTTTATAATAAAAATATTGACATTTGTATATTGTAATATTACAAAGTGACAAGATGACACACACTGGTGGCCAAAAGTTTGGAATAATGTACAGATTTTGCTCTTATGGAAAGAAATTGGTGCTTTTATTCACCAAAGTGGCATTCAGCTTATCACAATGTATAGTCAGGACATTAATAACGTGAAAAATTACTATTACAATTTCACTTAAACTACTTCAAAGAGTTCTCATCAATAAATCCTCCACGTGCAGCAATGACAGCTTTGCAGATCCTTGTTATTCTAGCTGTCAGTTTGTCCAGATACTCAGGTGACATTTCACCCCACACTTCCTGTAGCACTTGCCATAGATGTGTCTGTCTTATCGGGCACTTCTCACACACCTTACAGTCTAGCTGATCCCACAAAAGCTCAATGGGGTTAAGATCCATAACACTCTTTTCCAATGATCTGTTGTCCAATGTCTGTGTTTCTTTGCCCACTTCATACAGTTGTGCTCAAAAGTTTGCATACCCTGGCAGAAATTGTGAAATTGATTTTGAAAATATGACTGATCATGCAAAAAAACTGTCTTTTATTTAAGGATAGTGATCATATGAAGCCATTTATTATCACATAGTTGTTTGGCTCCTTTTTAAATCATAATGATAACAGAAATCACCCAAATGGCCCTGATCAAAAGTTTACACACCCTTGAATGTTTGGCCTTGTTACAGACACACAAGGTGACACACACAGGTTTAAATGGCAATTAAAGGTTAATTTCCCACACCTGTGGCTTTTTAAATTGCAATTAGTGTCTGTGTATAAATAGTCAATGAGTTTGTTAGCTCTCACGTGGATGCACTGAGCAGGCTAGATACTGAGCCATGGGGAGCAGAAAAGAACTGTCAAAAGACCTGCGTAACAAGGTAATGCAACTTTATAAAGATGGAAAAGGATATAAAAAGATATCCAAAGCCTTGAAAATGCCAGTCAGTACTGTTCAATCACTTATTAAGAAGTGAAAAAAGCCAAGGTCAGGTAGACCACGAAAGATTTCAGCCACAACTGCCAGAAGAATTGTTCGGGATACAAAGAAAAACCCACAGGTAACCTCAGGAGAAATACAGGCTGCTCTGGAAAAAGATGGTGTGGTTGTTTCAAGGAGCACAATACGACGATACTTGAACAAAAATGAGTTGCATGGTCGAGTTGCCAGAAAGAAGCCTTTACTGCACCAATGCCACAAAAAAGCCCGGTTACAATATGCCCGACAACACCTTGACACGCTTCACAGCTTCTGGCACACTGTCATTTGGAGTGACGAGACCAAAATAGAGCTTTATGGTCACAACCATAAGCGCTATTTTTGGAGAGGGGTCAACAAGGCCTATAGTGAAAAGAATACCATCCCCACTGTGAAGCATGGTGGTGGCTCACTGATGTTTTGGAGGTGTGTGAGCTCTAAAGGCACGGGGAATCTTGTGAAAATTGATGGCAAGATGAATGCAGCATGTTATCAGAAAATACTGGCAGACAATTTGCATTCTTCTGCACGAAAGCTGCGCATGGGACGCTCTTGGACTTTCCAGCACGACAATGACCCTAAGCACAAGGCCAAGTTGACCCTCCAGTGGTTACAGCAGAAAAAGGTGAAGGTTCTGGAGTGGCCATCACAGTCTCCTGACCTTAATATCATCGAGCCACTCTGGGGAGATCTCAAACGTGCGGTTCATGCAAGACGACCAAAGACTTTGCATGACCTGGAGGCATTCTGCCAAGACGAATGGGCAGCTATACCACATGCAAGAATTTGGGGCCTCAAATAGACAACTATTACAAAAGACTGCACGCTGTCATTGATGCTAAAGGGGGCAATACACAGTATTAAGAACTAAGGGTATTTTGAACAGGGGTCATTTCATTTTTTTCTTTGATGCCATGTTTTGTTTTATGATTGTGCTATTCTGTTATAACCTACAGTTGAATATGAATCCCATAAGAAATAAAAGAAATGTGTTTTGCCTGCTCACTCATGTTTTCTTTAAAAAATGGTACATATATTACCAATTCTCCAAGGGTATGCGAACTTTTGAGCACAACTGTATATATTTTATTTTTACAAATATCAAGAAGTTTTCTTATGGTTACACCACATGACCTGAACAAAATGTGCCTTTTTTATAATATTGATATTATACGATATGACAAAATAATGTTTTGTTTTCAAATCTTCACACACGGTCACACAACAACAAAATTGCTATCTACATGTTGGTTACACTAGCTGACATTGATTTGGTGGACATTTTTTGTTTTCAAATCTTGGACTTTCTCCAGACAGTTACACCACATGACATTTTTTACTACATTTTTTTCCCCTAACCTAGCCCCAGAAAAAATATCAAAATGACTTTAAACTCAGAAATTGAAAATATTTGTATCATAGAATAGGTGTATTCAGGTTATTGTTTTGTGTGAGTTGCATTTTCAGTGTATTTTTAATTATTTTAATAGATCTGCAAAAAAAAAAAAATAAGCGTCACATCTTTAACCCACATATATGTTTCTATGTATATGCAATTATAGGTTTTGTCCTGGTCTGCCGTGTTTGCTTGAAATGAAAAATGAAAGTGGAAAAGTGGAATTTTATTGAAGTTTTCATATGGATGTTTTCCCCCAAACAATGCTTATGTAAGTGCAGAAAAATAGAAAAAATTCAGAAATTCAATTTCTCTTGATCTTAAATTAGTGTTTGCATAGAAAACCTAAAAATGTATCAGACCATTTTAAAATTGTGTTTTCCAGGCATGGAAAATCATGGAAATGAAAATGTTTTAGAAGTTTGTTATTGATTATATGTTTTTTGCTCTAAAATATTTATTTGCCTCAGTATGTTTTGTTTTTCTTGGTCTTATTTTTGTCTCAGTTGTACACTAATAAGCAGAATTCTTCAAATCTATTAATGCTAAAGGTTGATATCTGACTTATACATGGAAATCTGACCCAGCAATTTCTATAAAACTATTTTTAAAATCCTTATAATCACGAATGACTGAAAAAGTCATGTAAGTTCATTGGTTAAAAAGGTGTAGGAACCCTGTAAATTACTTTTGCATTTTTATATATAACATGTAGACCTAATATGTGAATATGTCATATTTCACCCTAGGAATTTAAAAATATATTTTTTTCCTAAAGAAATGTGCCTATTTGTGCACTGTTTAGCGACATTATTTTAATGACAAATAAGAAATTTGGGGAGAAGATATGCTTTATTGTCATGAAAATAAACTAAACTAAATATAATTTAATACCTATGATTTTATTTGAAAAGTGAGGTAGGCGTGTTTTTGTGTAATTTACTCATAATGCTTACTCATCCACAAGAGGGTGCCAGTTTACTAACATGCCCATCACCGCCAGTTACACCAAGTTAGTGCCCACAAGACAGTGTGTCAAATATTGTCACATGGGCCGATTATGTCAGCAGTTGTGGTTTTGCATTAATTGTTTTTTTACCTCCAATGTCGGTGCACACTGACAACAAATACAAAGACCTTGAAATCTAATCTCCAGATTCAAACCTTTTGTCGCTTGTGTCTTGTTCTGTTGGCCAAAGCAGAGAATCTGGTGATGACTGCCTGGATTCCTCTTTCCGCTCGCACAGTATGTGTCCCTCCAAAGGGGACGTTCCAAAAGGGATAAAAATCAATAAGGAAAACAGATGTTGTCCTTCACGATAAGAAGCTGTAATAGCAATATGGGTCAGAAATGAGTCCAAAGATATTGACTTTTCTTCAGGAGCAAAGGTTGATGGTTTGTTTTTGATGCAAACAGGAAGTTGGCAGGACATTTGCTGGGCATCTCTCTAGAAGCTTATGCATGCTTATGAAGAAAAGACAACATGATTTCCATCTTGGAAGTGAAACTTCCATGCCAAGATACCTTGGTTTGCCTTTAGCTGGAGTTTTGCATAATTCAAAACTATGTTTCCTATGAAAGTATTTTTCAAGACAATGAAACATGCTTTAAATATACCAGTGGTTCTCATTAAACAAAAATGTCCTTAGAGCTGAAGTGTGTCATTTTATATTAATGTACTTTATCCTATGCCAGATAAATATGACAATAATTTGTTAGCTGTCTGGGTTCCGAAAGTACTTTTCCCGTAAATGTTTTCCTTTGGAAAATCCGTCATAAAAGAGTTGTAAGTCAGAAACCAAACCAACCAGCTCCAAGGTGAAACACAACATTACAAATTTTGATTTCAAGCAAAAAAGTATTTGAAAATCAGACAAAAAGACAAAGATACAAGACTGTGTACTTTACGTCTTTAATGAGGAAATGAACTACAATCCCAGGAAGCATTGCGAATGACGTAATTGATATAAAAACGATGGAAAAATACAAAACTATTGATTTAAAGTTGTTGATTATATATATAAAACAATATATTTTAATTCTATTGCAAAATATTCAGATATTTACAGATAAATAAGTAGTTTGAGAGTGTAGGGAACGACTAGATTGCATCATGGAAGTGGGCGGTCGCTGCAGAGCTCTTTTTGCGCACTTTGTTCACCACAATTCTCTGATTGGTGGATTTCCCTTGAGGATTATGGGTAGTGTAGTTCTTCACCAGGAATTCAGCTATTAAACACGTTTTAAAAATAAAAAACGTATAAGCTTAAAATAACATGAACCGATGGCTTCAATGGAAGCATATACCATCGATAAACAACCTCAGAGCTCACGATTGGTCTGTCTTTAAATGTTTATAAGTTATAGTTAAAAGACAGTTCGCCTATGGAGAAAATGAATGGGATTTTTACTTCCGGAAACAGACTGTTGAGCGCTGTAGTAGATGGTGGGAGTGTTGTAAACATTTCAGTTTTAAAAACAAACCATTTATCTTTTACATGACGAAGTTTTGTTCGTTTTCAAGGTTTTTAAGGATAAGGGCGTGTCGCACAACCTGTACATTTTGATGCAGTCTGATCTTTCAAAATTACGTGACATTTTTACATTTTTACAAAATGACATGAACTTGAACGCTTCAAGGTACGCAAGCTCGGTTTTGTGCATTGTTGTGTTCTGAAACGAGTCATAAAAATCATGAAAATTACTTGACTGCCGATATTTTTGCGCAAGGACATTATGTTGTTTCTTACATCATATCGCGGCAGTTCTGAGGTGAAATGTCCACTGGGTGGCGCTAAAAGTGACTTAAACATTCTCCCAGACAGATGAGGTTTTTACGGTTAATGTTCTATTGAGTTTTAAATCAACAAAACCGACCTCCCTACCCTAAACCTTAAACCTAAACCTAACCGATAGTGTCAGAAAAAGCAAATTTGAGATGAAAAACGTAACCAAAAACGCTTCTATGACACTTTCGGTTCACGTATCAACTCACGTGCTCTTCAGGACTCGTACCCCGGTCCTTTACATCACAAGAGCAATGCTGTATAAGTTAAGCTACCGTGCAATTTGTTCACGCTCAAACAAGCTTGTAAATGTAGTTGGTTATGTAATACAAATGTTAAAATAAGTCATGCATTATAGTAAAAGTGTTAATATGTCATGAGATAGCACTGTGTGAGGAACAGGGCGAAAAGTGTTTATGAACTGTTAATCTGGCATTTTATTCGTGATTTGTGTAAAAGTGTAGAAAAGTCGTTGTTGTAGCGCCTCTAGTGTTCATTTCACCAGGAAACTGCCGCGATATGTACAGCATGCCACAGAATGTATTTTTGGTGTAGTAGCGTGATTTTATGAGACCAGGTTGGACAGATGAATTTGCAGCAAGATAATGTAGAGTTTGATTGGATGCATGGCCTTTGGCATCAATAACAATAGATACTGGAGCATTTTCTTTTCTCTTTTAGTCTATTTATTTTGCTATCCTAACTATGCATGATTATATGATCAGTTGCATTTCATCATTTGCATTTAGCACAGTTTTTTCCCTGCTGTCCACAAACTTATCAGGACAGAATCACTGAACTGCACTACGCACAACGTACACAGACAGAATATTAGTTCAACACATTACAAATGTCCCAAAATGTTTCCTATATTCCTTATGTGCCTGAAAGATGGTTGCATGTGAATTCAGCTTCATTAGCTAAGCCAAGGACTTCCTGTCTGTAAGCTGCTCTCAAGATTTGTCTGTCAAGCGACTGTTTCAAGTCACTTCTGCAACTGCACTTGACAGCTGGGCATAACGGCAGGCAGCTGCATGCATTGCTTTATTGCTCGGACCTGAAAGTGTGTGAAATTGCATTAGTGTTGTGATGTCAGGAGCCCTCAGCGTGTATATGCTCGTTTCGTGTGTCAGGACAGAGGATGCATGCTGCAGTTTTACACGTGAGATGTTACCAAAGCATAGATGGATTGCTTAAACAAATGACAGGCTTGTTCTATCGGCTGGATTTTGATCTGAACTCATAAGTGGTGTAAAAATACTTTAAATGCATCTAACTGCCAATGAATATTTAATGCATCAGTTGCAGTATTTAATAATTGCTCATAATTACTGTGTATAACTATGTTTTGGCATAGTGCTAACCTGTGCAAAAAGTCATTGCTTCAATGCTAGATTGTTGTGATTGGTTGCCAGGGTGTTGTTTTGCAGTTAGTAACATGTTCTGAGTGTCTTCTAGCCAACATAGTCTCATGACAACTAGTAATAATTCATATGAGATGGCGAAATCATAAGATATTAAAGTTTAATAAAAGGTATGACTTTTATTCCTTTAAATACCAACCAGTAAACAAACAGAATTTCAAATCGATACAGTACAGGTATCACATTTTAGCTAGGCTCCTATACAATATTTTAAGAAACGTCTGTGAAAACATTTGATTACTCATTCCATATTTATTTATGCAATACAGATAACTGATGTATGTCAGTAACTTGTAACACATTTCCCTCGACTAAACCTCAATGTTTTCTTTCTTCCTTGGCACAGTTATTTTCCAGTTAAAATCATGGTTAGGTTTAGGTTAGTTTCTCTTCTGTGCACAACAGTGATTTTTGTGTTATATTAATATTTCACACTTTAACACACTTAACACGTAAACTCTGTGAATTTAAATGCACAATTCAGAAATAAAAAAGCCATAATATGTAGAAGGGTTGGCACTCCTAAGAACATGTTATATTACATTTATATTCTTTCTCTTTCTGACATTAATGCGGAACGTGACAGTTGTGCAAACGGCACTTACCTATAGGATACATGATGAGGAAAACTATCCAAAATGCTTTGAAACATGCAGACTTTGACTTCTGAGATATTGGTATGATATCCATTAATGCTGCACGATTGACTGAATTAAGATTGAAATCTCAATAGGGCCTTGCGTGATTACTAAACATTAAACGGCTGCGTTTCTTCATTCAGCGCTTCAGTCAGTGCTGTGTGAGCAAGCGGCGCCCTCTAGCGGTCTGGACGGTATTATCCATTATCTATTATACCACTGTAATACAGAATTTACAAGGGGGTTTGCTCCTTAGGTTAAACTTTTTATTTCTGCATGATGTGGTTGACATTTCCATGAAATTGCCCAACATATGCATAGTATGAATTTATAATGTTCAATCATATCCAGTACATACATGTCAAATGTGAGTTCTGTTGTTCTGAAGTGCAAACATGTTTTAGAAGTACAAAATAACCTTTCTCACATCAATCATCATGATATCATATTTAGTTATTTTTTATTTTTATCTTTTTATCTTCTATTTATTTTTCACTATTTTTGCTTTTTTAAAGAAAAGGAGTGGTGAGTCGATA
Source organism: Myxocyprinus asiaticus (assembly GCF_019703515.2). NCBI lineage: Eukaryota > Metazoa > Chordata > Actinopteri > Cypriniformes > Catostomidae > Myxocyprinus > Myxocyprinus asiaticus. The sequence goes on along the minus strand of NC_059362.1, from coordinate 45,601,486 downwards.
TTTATTTCTGTGGTAATTAACATTATTCCACAAATTGAGCTTAACTTGTATTGAACCCGTAATATTCCTTTAAAATCATGGTTAGGTTTAGGTTTTGGGTTAAACTTAGGACAACTCGGAATAACGATGTTCGTTGGTTCGTTTATTTTTCTCTATGAGAGTAAAAGTTGTACTTTATTTGTACGAGCCAAGTTGTACGATTTCTTGTGATTTAGCCATCTCGTACTGTTATTACGACCCGTCATGTGACCAGGTTGCCTTTAGCTAGTTTCTAGGTGGTTGCTTTCATTCTAGTCCCAAGATATGGTTTGGGTTGAGTCTCTCCTTCAGTGTAAATCTATGGGATTTGTGTTTGTGCTATATGGACATGTATGATACCTCAAATGGTGTGGCTTTGACTAGTTTGTTCAATTAGCTGTTGACCTTTTTGGCATAATGAATGACAGAACTTGACTACAAAATATTTAATTATGAATCTCTCTGGATAAAACTGTTGCTGTCTTCTAACTGTATGATTCAAGTAGTCTTAGAGTTCATGGGTGAAAGCAGGCCAGTCTCAGGTCATTGCAGATAGGCAGATTTGACCTTTGCTTATTAGTAGTAGCTGATTGCCATTGTCCCATGTCTGTCAAAAATGTTGAGTGTCCATACATCATCTCCAGCCTGAAACTGAACTTTTGGTCGGATTTTTGGATTGAATGCACTTAGATGCATAGAAAGCTATAGGATGCTCCCTTGCTCCCTATTTAGTGAATGACTTAACCTCCAGTGTGCTGTCTGTCTGCACTGGTCTCAGAACAGCTCAAAATGCACCTTATTTTTGTCTTAACTCCATATAAAGACTCTGAAAAGCAACTTTTTTTTCATCTTTTGGATGAACTCATTAATTCTCGATGTGATAATGCACAGTAAATATATAGGAATGCGTTTTGTAATGTTAATGAATAGCACTTTATTGTGCAGTGTTAACAAGCAAAAATATAACAACATTTAGATCATTCAAAATAACGAACATATTTTTGGAACGTCTGTGAGCAAACCGCTCCACAGCACTCATCCGAGTACTTCATGTTTATCAGCGTGCTGAAACGCGAAAAATGAAATATTTAAAGCAGCATATCAAATGAAACTAGAGATGCTACTCTTTACAACCAAACAGGTTTCAGTGAAAAAATTTGAAGAGGTTTCTTAGCAGAGGCACTTTTGTTGGTGCTGCTCCCATAGAAGCAGTTCACGGAAATCAACGCCGTGGTGTTTGGTCACGTGACTCCATGCGTCAGATGTTTAACCCTTAAATGAGTCCTTAGAGTGTCCTCAACAGTATGCAATGGGTTTAAATGAATTTAAATTATGCATTGCGTATAGCGAATCCAAAAAAGTGAGTCCTCGCATGAGGCCGTGGGGTCACATGGGGTTAAAGAGACAATTATTAAAATGACAGAAATTTATGAAACAAATTTTGGTGGAACTCTTAAAAAACGTAGCATAAAGGACTGGGTGATACATTGAATATTTACAATATATTTGCAATGTTTTTGGTCATTACGTTTTTCTAAAGAGCGTGTTATTCGATTAACTTTTAACACCTTTTTTTGGGGGGGGGATTTTCTCCCCTTTTTCTCCCAATTTGGAATGCCCAATTCCCAATGTGCTCTAGGTCCTCGTGGTGGCGTAGTGACTCGCCTCAATCCGGGTGGCGGAGGACGAACCTCAGTTGCCTCCGCGTCTGAGACCGTCAACCCGCGCATCTTATCACGTGGCTTGTTGAGCGCATCACGGCGGAAATATAGCCCGTGTGAACTCACCACACACCCCACCGAGAGCGAACCACATTATAGCGATCACGAGGAGTTACCCCATGTGACTCTACCCTCCCTAGCAACCAGGCCAATTTGGTTGCTTAGGAGACCCGGCTGGAGTCACTCAGCATGATTCGAAATAGCAAACTCCAGGGGTGGTAGCCAGCGTCTTTACCACTGAGCTACCCAGGCACCCCTAGTGGAACTCTTAAAACCGTAGCATAAAGGACTGGGTGATACACTGAATATTTACGATATATTTGCAATGATGTCCGTTTTTGGTCATTACATTTTTCTAAAAAGCATGTTATTTGATTAATTTCACTATTATTCCTTGTCTTGGGATATGCGAGTATGACGGAATTTATGACAGAGATGTTTTAGGAAGAAAGAGAAGTAATTACGATTCATTTCCATTCATCAGTTTTAATGAATAGATTTTAAACTCTAATTAAACGCTTCGTTTACCCAAAAATATTTTACATCTTGCATCTTTGGTTTGTTGGTTGAAATGATGGTTCATCTTAGATTTTATATATATATATATATAAACATGTACATATATTTTTATATTTATGTTTAGCTATATCAGCTCAGGCCTAATCTACACTGGTGGAAAATTTGTTCAATGCACCTTATTGGATTTTTGTAGCTTCTATCCAGATCTGATTGCCTTTGACCCATCCTGGCATATTATGGGCTGTATATCAAATCAGCACTGTCATATTCTTTACGGTCTCAGTAATGGGAACCAGTCGAGCCATCTCAGATAAGCGAAATCTATAGCATGTGACACCGTTCAAAAGTCATATGTGAAATATTACAGACAAACACATTTCATTTGGCTTTCGGCTATTTGACCTGAGCCTGTCAGAATGTCCGCTTGCTGTCTCCGTCCGTCAGTCGGCACAGCTGTCACTGTTGGTATATTTGTTATAATGGGGGTTGTTGAGAAGAAACAGGTGTTGTATATTAGTTTCACTTTTTTATTTCCCCCCAAAATGTCACTGGACTACATAGAGTTGTCAGAGCACATTATTATGATATATGGCCGTAGGTTTTTAGTTTGACTTTTGCTACAAAACATTTTCCTTCCCTTTGCCCCAGGAAAGAAAAATGTGGAAAAATGTTGTCCAGGTGGACTTGCCTTAAGAATGGATTCCAAACAAGACAAAGGCTTTGACCTGTTGAAGATTCCCTCATGGGAGAAAAAACAAAACAGCTTTAAAAAGGCTCAAATGGTTTTATGGTCTTAATTGGTTGAAGCTGGTGTAGTCTGCTAGCATGGTCAAACACTGGCATAACCAGCTGAGAAGTGCCCCAAACCCCTCTTAAACCATCAAACCTGACCAAACTGACTGGAAGCAAGCTTGGTGATCAACTAAGACCCACAAACCAAGCAATCAGCAGTGGTGTGCTGGTGGTGTTTCGGAACGGAAATATTCCTCTATTATCCACTGCAAACTCATATTCAGGTATTAAATGGGTAGTGAAAGCAGTTTCATATTGACTTGAACTCTATAAATGATCTCAAGTTTGATAATACTGTATAGTGGCCTTAAAAAGTATTTGGACACTTTTGTTTTTATCCCCTTTTTCTACCAATATGGAATGCACAATTCCCACTACTTAGTTGGTCCTCATGGTGGCGCGGTTACTCACTTCAATCCGGGTGGTGAAGGTTGCCTCCGATTCTGAGACCGTCAATCCACGCATCTTATCACGTGACTCGCTGTGCATGACGCCGCGGAGACTCACAGCATGTGGAGGCTCATGCTACTCTCCGCGATCCACGCGCAACTTACCACACGCCCCATTGAGAGCGAGAACCACTAATCGCGACCATGAAGAGGTTACCTCATGTAACTCTACCCTCCCTAGCAACTGGGCCAATTTGGTTGCTTAGGAGACCTGGCTGGAGTCACTCAGCATGCCCTGGATTCGAACTCGTGACTCGAGGGGTGGTAGTCAGCGTCAATACTCGCTGAGCTACCCAGGCCCCCTGTCCCTCATTTAAAAAAAAAAAAAAAAAAAGCAAAAATCTGATTTACGGTGAAGCACTTGCAACGGATGCCAATGGAGCCAATCCGTATACGTTTAAATACTGTTTCAATGACTGTAAAAATGGCGACTTTAGCTCATTTCAAGTTTTAACTGAAGAATTAATGTAAGTGCTTTTATAAAATTATAAGCATCACATTTCTGCCTTTCAACCCTCCAAAAATTGGCCATATTGACTTCCATTGTAAGTGTCTCTCTGTTACCTCAATTTTTTAAGAAAAAGAGGGACAATCGAAAATGTATTTTTGTGGTAATCAACATTATGCCACATATGCTGTTGATTGAGGTTAACTTGCTTTTTACCTGGAATATTCCTTTAATTAAATTTTATTTGCATCCGCTATTCCGTCCGCGTTGATCCAAAAGCATAAACATGATGTAAAAACCATTACTGTTGTAGGTCACCTCTCTCATAGTTCGACCTCAAAGCAGACCACTCTGTGACCTCCTGCCCAAACTCGCTGCCTCGAAATAATGTTTCGTTGCACAACCTGTTCGCATTTATCATGTTTAACTGATGCCTCAAAGACGGATGGCTCTACTCAAGGTCTAGCTGCAGCGTCCAAAAGTCTGGACTCTTAATTCAATGAGATAAATTGGAAAAATGTGCAAATGCGAGTCATATTCAGCGGCCAGCATTGGGAGTGCGTTCTGTACCCCCTTTAGTGTGCAGTAAATATCCATGCACAGGGCTGCAGGGGTTTGGATTGTTCATTAGCCTGACACTAACCAGAGGAAAGACCTGGGAAGAGGTTCTTCTTTTCTGACTCTGGAAATGGACCAAACATACAGCTTTTAAAGGACAGCCGCTCCAGTGACCCAACCAATGAGCGAGTGCAGTTACTTTTCACAGGGTTTGGTTAAGCCAAGTTCTATTTATCAAGTTTGTTGGTCTTCTTGCAGAAGTAAATATCAGACAAACTGCTCAGACAAACATTACTGTTATTATAGTTCATTCTTGGGCAGAAGCATACTCTATGAAAAGATTGACCAGTCCCATTGTAGCGTTGTTAGCGTTCGTGTGGCAGTAACAAACCTTAGTACTCAAGTGGGCGATAGAGTTTCCTTTAAATATTTTTAATATTAAATACAATGTGTTATTATTCAGGTAGCTAGTGAAATAACTATTGCCTGGCAGTGCCCACCCACTTTTTTAGCCATCCTGGTTCCGAAAGTATTTTTCCCATTAATTTTTTCCATCGGGATTTCGTAAAATCCTTCATAAAAGAGTTGTAAGTCATGAACCAAACCAACCAGATCCGAGGTGAATAACAACATTACAAACTTTGATTTGAAGCAAAAAAGTAAAAGGTACAACATTGTGTACTTAACGTCTTTAATAAGGGAATGAACTACAATCCCATGAAGCATTGTGAATGATGTAATCTAATTTAAAAACAATTGAAACTGTAAAACAATTGATTTAGCTGATTTTAAGTATAAAAGCAATATATTTAAAATATTTAGCTAAATATTCAAATACGAACGAGTCTCACGTGTGAGAATTTAAAGTTTTATTGCTGCGTTAATCCATGTGATAGTAAGGGTCATTCTGGTTGGATACCTACTGTATACAAATATATAAGTAGTTTGAGAGTTTAGGGAGAGCGACTCGATTGTGTCACGATTCTCTGATTGGTGGATTTTCCCCTCAGGATTATGGGTAGTGTTGTTCTTCACTAGGAATTCCGCTTTTAACCTTTTAAGCTCTGAAGGTGTTTTTAAAATGTTTTTATTTCTATTTCATTTTTAAAAAAAATATATTTCCTGTTTCAGTAGCATACCCAAAATTAAAGGCTTATAACTTGACAAAAAAACAAGCAAAAAACAACGTGTCTTGTATCATTGTAAAGAAAACTTTTCACATTTTTGAATGATATAGATTATGATACATTCTGAGACTCTCAGCCTAAGAAACTGCTGGAAAATCACACAAACATTTAGCCAAAAATTTAACTTTTTTCTGATTTCATATTATATATCTCTGGTTGTAAATAAGGTGGCTCAGAAAAACTGTTTTGTTCCCAATCATGTCAGCTGTAATTTTTTGTGTTGATACAACAAAGCAATTAAAAGTTATAGCATTACAAAATCATTTATCATAGTGTCCAAAAACATCTCCAAAGTGTCCAAAAGCCTCTCCAAACAAATAAAACATAATAATTGTACATAAGAACTAATTACACATGCAAACACAACAATGACTAAAGGTTTGCATAGCATGCAGACATGATTTTAGTAATGAGATTTCACAGAATGAGTTTCATTCTGTGTCATTTGAGTCATCATTGAGTCTGTGTCATGTATTTGGCGCCATCTCCTGGTGGTCACATGTAACATTGTGCTTCATGTGGATTATCTAATGATCTATGCATCAGTTTACCTTGTGTGTGGGCTCGTTTGAAAAATAATCACCTCTTCTAATTAATGGTATGTGATATGTTTTATGTTCCATTTATTTTGTGAAGTGTAAAAGCAACACCAACATAATTGTCAAGGACATATACTTATATGTCCTATATGCTGTTACTCGCTTATATTGTTGCTTTCCAACAACATGTGACACATGGCTATTTGATCAGTTATTGATTGCAATAACAAGTGCAAATTTTTTTTAAATAAATTATCAAAAGGGAACACTTCTGATTTGTCTGCAGATTTCAAAGCACTTGTTCAGTTTTGGTTATAATGTCTACATGCATTGTAAAGTAGAGCTTCTAAACTTTCAAACGATACCTATTTTGTGTTGGTCAAGAATGAAGTTATTAATATGTTGACAATTCTTTTTTTTTTTTTCTCGCTGACCCATCCAAGCTTAAAGGGTTAATAGGTCTGAATAAGTCCTTTGTGCTGTGTGTTCCTCTAAACTGTCCCTCATTACGGTTTTGGTTTTCCAGACTTTAGTACCTCAAGTATTTCCTGGCACACTCTCTTGATTGAAAGCTATTACTTAATTCTTAAAAAATTAAAAGTATTGCTTCCATTTGGCTTTGTGGTCGCTGCGTTTTTAAACTCTTCACTGATGGCATTTTTCAAACATTTGGTGGGATTTTTGCTTAGAACAAGTATAAACTATTTGCCAATGGGGTAAGAAAAATAATCTTGTTTTCCCTTTGAATTTAGTTTTTTTTTCGTACCCCATTGGCAATAAAAACCCCATTCTTTTCATGAGCATAAACGTTACCAAGTTTTGTTAGATTTCTCTGAAAAAGAGATGAAATGTCTAAATTTATCTTTTTTTAAGAATGTTTTTACTTGAAAACAAGAAAAAATACTTTGTAAGATTTTTTTTTAATGATTATTTAAATTGGAGCTTCATCCTGAATTAAAGAGATTAAGTTTAAGACATTTTTGAATCTCCAAACCACTTCCTCTTTCAGTTTCTTTAAAAAGCCAATTAGCCAAGCGGCTGTTCCTCATGAAGGGAATTTATGATGTGAATCATCTTAGTGAATAAAGGCTGTTTGTTCACTCACATGCAGGTGTTTAGACACATTTTTCCACTTTATTTATTAATTTTTTTTCTACGTATTTTTTCCAAAGTTATTTTCGTTGGTACCTGCAGCTGTGAAACGCCGTTCATGTGATTCATAAAGTTGCAGAAACACACTGTTTTCTTTTCTCACCTGTCCAAAACAAGCATTTATGCTTTCTAGCATCTGTCTCATGATTTCTGATTTCAATTCAATTTTATTTGCGTAGCTCTTTTTATAGTACATATTGTTCCAAAGCAGCTTTAAAGAAAATAATGCCTTTCAAACACAGCAGTTTGCAAACCAAACGCAACATTCAGTGTGTTTACATGCACTTTAAAAGCTCGTCATGTAAATGTCATGTAAAACGCTTTAGTCCGACAGAAATCGTACCAGTCCAATTTTTTGTGAAATTGATTGATTGTAGTTCATTTGTTGCGCTGCGTCTAGATTTTTTTATTTTGTACAAGTGCCGAGAACACCCTAGCATCATTGCAGCGAGTTTTGCACAGAGAAGCATCACTCAAATCTTGTCAAAATATCACAAACTGTCCACAACAAAGCAGTAAGATGGGCTTGAGCTCACATGGTGTGTGCTGTAAGTCTGTGTGTGTGAGAGAGAGAGAGAGAGAGAAGGAAATTTCACAGGCCTCTGTGTAGGTGGAATGTTTCTGTTTACTCGGCAAACGTCACTGTCAATCCATACAGTCGGATTCTCTCAGGAATGTCAAAAATGGAGACATCCATCTGTAAACGTTAAAATACTCACTGTTTCAAAAGTATAGCCACAATACATAAACAATATGTGTGTTAACATCACTTACTAACCGTATCTGTGTAAAGTTATAGCCAATATTACAACTCCGTTGCCGGTAATGCCTGTAAACACTTTCATTTATTTTTATTACACTAAAACCATGTAAACATGTTTAATGTTTACATCTTGTGACTATACTTTTGAAATGATGTATGTTTGATGTAGGTTTATGGACTGGCCCCATTCACTTGCATTGTAACTGCAATTTGTGCTTTTTTTAACCCTCCTTTTGTCTTCGGGTCATTTTTGACCCGGGACATCAAAGAATACCCTATAATTAAATACCGTATAGTTTTTGATACTGGAACCAAACGTTGTGACTTTTTGTCAAGACCATCAAGACAAACAAAAGAAAAAAGAAAATTCATTTTTGTATATAATGGTTTAAGAGAAATAACAATTTAAAACAAATTGTTCCTTCCATTATCTTAACGGGTCAATTTTGACCCGTATGGGAAGAATCAGTTGTGACCTTTCACTTTCTGACTTTCTAGAGGTTTTACAGCTTTAAATATTTTTTTTTTGTACATCTATTAATCAATTTGACCAAAAAAAAAAAAAAAAAGAAAAATGCAAAACACACACACACACACACACACACACACACACCACACAAACACACACACAGAGAATATATTTTTTTACACTTTTGAACAAGTTATATGTTAGTAAATAAGTTTACTAACATGCTTTTATATATAATAGGGTACGATGGGGCTAAAGGCCCCTCAATGGTAAAAGACCGATTGCATATCATTTTCTCCTAAAACGTCAAATGGCAGAAATATCTATTACAGCACCTAATTAAATCCCTGTAACACTGCAATAAATTGTTTGACATTGGTGAGATGGAATGGATTTGTTGCAGTGGATGTGCAAAGTGGCTTATTTTGACTGCTTTGACTATTTTGATTATTTGTGAAATAGACATCTATTAAAATTGTTACTCTAAAATGCACACTGTTGATTTTCACACTGTTGAACATTATGCCACACATGCTGTCGATTGTGCTTAACCTCATGTGACTCCACGTCCACATGCATGGACGTTGTATTTTGGCTACGTTATATGCAACGCATAATTTAAATTCATTTAAACCAACTGATCTCAGTTCAGGAGTCATGTGACAAAACAACATCTGGGAAGAAACCTCATTAAGTGTTTACATTGAAACCTGTTTGAGTCAAAAGATTAGAGTCTTTAAATTAATCTGGTATGCCATATTTAAAATCTGAAAAATGGCATATTGTAAAAAGCTGGAAAATGTTGTCTTTCAGAGGCTTTATATGGAGTTAGGATGAAAACAAGGTGCATTTCAAACTGTTCTGAGACCAGTGCAGACAGACAGCACACTGGAGGTTAAGTCATTCACTAAATAGGGAGCAAGGGAGCATCCTATATCTCTCTATGCAGCTAAGTGCATTCAATCCTAAAATCTGATCAAAAGTTCAGTTTCAGGCTGCAGATGATGTTTGGATCACTCAACATGTTTGACAGACATGAGACAATGATAATCAGTACATAGATTCAGAATTTATAATGTATCATTTTATTTTAACATGGTTGACAGTGATTGGATGATGCTGGACATTACTTTGAATCATAATTAATTATGCTAATTTATGATGTAATGTCTGTAACATGAATAATCAACACTCCTGGAAACATAATAAACAGTTTGATTAAAAAAAAATCTAATTTTCTATAGCTTGGTATTATTTAAAATATCACAATTTAGTCCTGCTGTCCACATATGTGGACATACATTTTTAGTTTTTTTTTTGTTTGTTTGTTTGTTTGCATGCTTATTAGGTGCAACTAGTTACAAATCAAATAGGGAAATTTAAAATGCACACAGCAGTCACGCTCGGGTCTCGGGAGGTTAAAGGTGCTGTGATCGATTTTAGCTGTTCTGGAACTTCCACCAGACTAGTTGTTGAATTAGCCACGCCCCCTCATTCCAAAGACAAGTGCACGCACAAACACACTACAGACAATTGTGTTGGAGCAGATGGAGAGGGGAGATTTAAAAAAAAAAAAACAAACACTTTATACGATTATAACTGCGCTGCTAATCGTACAGTGCGAGTCGGAATCAACGCTAAACAATCAAGGCAAAAGGAAAAGCAATAATTGAAAGTGGTTTAAATATAGTTCTGTAATTTTGGATCAATTTTGTGTTCCATTTCAAACTATCCAAGACTTCCTGTACAATAGAAAATAGCAAAATCTTGACTTACAATATTGTGGTTGGCAACAGTTGCTAAGATAGGACTGGTCAGTAATGCTTAAGGTGGAGCTTAGCGAAAAGAAAATACAATTAGTGGCTTCTGTAAATAATTTATGAAGTTAAAACTGCTGTTTTAATAACCACCTGCACATCTGTATATTAAACGACATATAAATGGCAAGTGTTCACATGAGTATTTACCGAATCAGACAGTGATTTGATTTCCTTCAGTTCTCTTTCTCTAAACAAGTGTGGCTGCTCGTGAAACGTCTGCAGACGATCAGTGTGTCAGACTTTATTGCAGTAATTGGCGGACTGCAGGCTGTGACTGCTGGAGATGCGAGTTTGAAATATTTTCTTAGCAGGATACATGTGATTTAGGCTGCCAGATCTTATTTAATTTAAAAAGAAACCAGTTTGTTTCTACGTTTGTTCTTTGCAGGAAGGAAGCTTGTTAACTGTGATCCATTTTGTGTCATTTTCATTAGATTTGACAACTGGTATGTAATATCACTAGAAATGTGGTCTGACTCATCCCGTGTATTGCAGGCTAAAATCCGTGATATGATTGTGGGCCATGAATATTATGGAAACTGTGAGTTTGGTCAGATTTTTAATGTAACAATAGTGTCGTAAAGTTTTTTCCACCTGTCTAATGCTAATAATGTGTGTTTCCCCTGTAATTTGTAACACATGCTTCCTGCTGTAAATGCCTGCAAATTTGTCTTGAATGCAGTTGAAAAGAAGGAAACGGGCACCTATGCAGCAGGGAAAACAATCTTTATCTTGTTGTTTGAATCAGTCCAGCCGACGCGAATTTGTATATAGTGGTGTTTGCCACGGAAATCATTACTATTGTCCATACTTGGGGTCAGTGATTTCTAGGGATGGTTATCGATGCAGATTTTCCAATTTGATTAGATTCTGATGCACAAGCTCTCAATTCTATTAATTTGCACTGTAAAAAATATTGTGCTGGTTTTACTAAAAAAAATGGAGGCAACTATTTGCACGAGCTTTTTGAGTATTTTAAACTCAACACATTTTTGTTTGACATAATAGACTTTACGTTTTTAACTTGGAAACCTAAGTAATGCCAACTCAAATGTATCAATTTACAGGCAATTGTTTTAAGTTATAAAGACAATATTTATCTTGTAGGGAACTACCATTTGAAGTAGTATTTACTTAATTTTTCAGATAAGCTACACATTTTTTTTAAATTTATTTTATTATTTTTTTTTCTTCTGATTTTTCCTCCTTTTTCTCCCAATTTGGAATGCCCAATTCCCAATGCGCTCTAAGTCCTCGTGGTCGCATAGTGATTCGCCTCAGTCCGGGCGGCGGAGGACGAATCTCAGTTGCCTCTGCGTCTGAGACAGTCAACCTGCGCATCTTAACACGTGGCTTGTAGAGCGCGTTGCCACGGAGACATAGCGCGTGTGGAGGCTTCACGCCATCCACCGCGGCAACCACGCTCAATTCACCAATGCGCCCCACCTAGAACAAACCACATTATAGCGACCACAAGGAGGTTACCCCATGTGACTCTACCCTCCCTAGCAACCGGGCCAATTTGGTTGCTTACGAGTCCTGGCTGGAGTCACTCAGCATGCCCTGGATTTGAACTAGCGAACTAGCGAACTCCAGGGGTGGTAGCCAGCGTATTTTACCAATGAGCTACCCAGGCCCCAGCTACACATATTTTTAAGTTAGTTACACTTGATTTTCCAATGCATTTAATTTATATTCCAAGGTTCCTGATACAGCCTATTTATTATAAAAAGTTACAAAAACGTGTAGTCAGTAAGTGTCTCAACAAATTCAAACTATTTATACATTTTACAATGTTACAAATTAATTTACAACAATTCAACAGCAATACATTTGTAAATGTATCTATGCTTTAGTTATTATGTCCATTTTGCTTACATATGAAAGAAATTCTCTCTCATAATGCTGTTAATTATACAGGGGACCTTCTAATTGGTACATTACGAAAATATTAATTATACAAATTTTTATCGTAGTTTTTAATCATTTGATAACATTTTAGCTTTTTAAACTTGCATGTATTCCATCAATAAATATGTCTTGAAATTACATATGTGATTTTGCATATACGTATATTTATATTGTTACATGTTTATTGTTTAAATGCATAGTGTACTATTTACAAGTATTTACATTGATATGTTGAACAAGTGCTAAAACGGTACTGTCTCTTTAAGAATAGCGGCAGTTCAGCATGTGCCTTACAGAAGCACATTAACGAGAATGAAGCCGCATGTCTTCTTTACCGCATCCGCGCTACGTGTGATTAAAATTAAATGTTTCTAATTGTGTTGTTTTTGATCAACTACTGACTGTAAAGAACAGAAAGGATATTAAAAGAGACATTATTCAATGACAAATGGATTGTGTGGATCTCGTCTTTGGACACACATTACACGGAAACAAGTCAAACCAAACTTTTACTCTCAGCACGCAGAGAAAAGATCTCACTGCTGAACTTCTTCACCACTATACTACTCAAATACTGCTGAGTGAAATCTGAACATTTACCAGCCAGTGGAGAATCGAAGTCATTTTTAGTCGAATAGCGTGAAATTTGGTTGCATGATTCACTGCCATTGTAGAGGGTTGCCACATAGATTAAAAGATCGATCAAGGGATTTTTCTAGCATTTGTGGCACAATGTTGATTCCCACAAAAACGTATTTCAACTCGTCCCTCCTTTTCTTAAAAAAAAAACAACAACACAAATCTGTGTTACAGTGAGACACTTACAATGAAAGTCAATGGGGGGCTAATCTGTAAACATTAAAATACTCGCTGTTTTAAAAGTATAGACATAAGATGTAAACAATATACCTGTTAACATGATTTTAGTGTGATTTACTAACCTTTTCTGTGTTCAGTTATATCCAATTTGACAACTTTGTTGCATTGACGACGTAACACTGTAACCTCAGTAATCCTGGTAATTTAGTAGTTCGCCGCAAAAACGTCAATTTAAAATTTACAGCTCAAATAATTCACTAGTTTTAACAGTAGAGTAAATGTAAGTGCTTTTAACAATAATAAGCTTCACATTTCTGCTTTGGAACCCTCCAAAAATTGTAAGTGTCTCACTGTAACCTCCATTTTTGCTGCTTCTTTTTTATTTATTTATTTTTTTAAGAAAAAGGAGGAACGAGTCGAAATACATTTTTGTGGTAATCCACATTATGTCAAAATGCTGTCGATTGAGCTTAACTTGCATTGAACCCAGAATATTCCTTTAAGCGGAAAATCAATATTTTTAAACCAGCCCTCGTGATTTCTTACTTCCTCCGATTTATGAGCATGTCATTATCCCTGCGTTCATGAGTTCTAGTCTATTGAATGTGTTTCTCAAGAAGTTTTGCAGCCTAAAACATCAGTTATCATTACTTTTAGAAGAATAAAAAACAATCGTGACAAGTCGTTACTCATACAGGCCTCTGGTGGGGATGAAAAAATTAGTTTAATTGGTAGAAAAAGGGGGGAAAGTGTTACACCTCCCAGGGTTTTCAAATGCCACTTCAAGACTCCCAGGCCGCCCGACCCCAAGAGAGCAGAGGTCAACACTCCTCTGCCCACTTCAGAGCTGTTAATAATGCTTCAAAGGGTCAAAGTGAAGATTACAGAAATGGTCCAGGCACTTCAAGGACTCAAAAAACACCAAGATGAGAATTTCCCACAAAAATAAATGAAAACGCAAACTAATAGATGAAATTACTCTGAAGACACATTGCAGGAAACCGCGTCTCCGGGATTCTTTCGAGCAGCAGATTTCAATGGTAGAAATAGGCAGCGCTGCAGTTTTAATCATCTTTTAAGCTTTATAGAATGTAATCATGTCTGTTAATGTTAATGTTATTATAAAGGAATATCTATGGTTTACAGTGAAGAAATGATGTGGGTTTTTTCTGAAATATCATCAAAACAAATGTAAACTTGGTCCAATGAGCCTGTGTGATTATGTCGGACATGTAACAGTTTGATGAATACACATCCTCACACGTTTAACACACTTCTAAAGCCTAAGAAATGTGATTACATAAAAATAAAAACTACCACTAGAAATGCAAGCTACTTTTACAGTGTAAAAATGTACAACATGCATCATGTGGTTGCTGATATACATAAATGAATATGACTAAAACGGTAAGCGCTCACAATTAACTGTATTTAGAAAAATGAATAAACCCTGTCATTCACTACAGAAACTGTACTCTCCTCCGGCATGTTGACAGTTTACAACTCCTCCCATCTCGGAAACTCGGGTATCAAAATGATCTCAGAGTCTCCTAGTCGTAATAATGATTTGAGGGGTCTTCCCAGTGGGAAACTCGTATTTACGATAATTCCGATTCTGAGTTTTTCATGATGCAACGATCTGGTGGAAATTTAAAGAAGCACTCATTTCCAATAATCTGTGGGAAACGGGGTGTTTCAACCCCACAAACAGCACTTTTTGGGCAGTTTCAGCACAATTTGAGCAAAGTGCCCATAGACAGCAGTTCTTTCCTGGGCTCCCAATAGAACCCGGAAGTGGCGGGGCGGAGAGTTTGCTTGTAAACAGTAACTTCATCTGTACAACCAATGGAAAGGCAGATGAGAGTAAAACCTGAGAGCATTATGCATAATTAGCCGACAATGTGTAAGGTCATGTTAATGCCTTAAATTGCTTTCCTTTATCGGGTAAGTTCATAAACGGTTCAAGCAAATACTGATCGGTGCACATAGATTTTAGCCCATTACCTCAATTTCGCATAGCATGTAAAATTTTTTACCGGCGTTCTTACCAGCTTATCCAAGTGTTGTGCACATGCTTGATTACGTTTTGACGTCAAACGCAGAGAATAACACGATAATTTAAAATCTCATGTAAACGTGGTTTTCTTCCGTTGGCAGATGTTGCTAATTAGTTATCAGCGTATTGGTGTGCATATAAATGCACTCACGGTGTCAGAGTAGTTCAACTTTGGAAAACGCATCACGAGACCAGGGGCGGGGCCAGAAGGGTGGCACGGGGTGGAAGCTGCCACCCTAAAAATGAGATGTGCCACCCCAAGTCGGACCCCACTCATGTTCTGGAGATGGTGCGCAACGGCTTAAGCCGTCCGTGTCGTGCATGGTCCATAACAACGTTCCAGCCCTCAACCGTCAGATGCCCCTTTGCCACCCCAGGCAAAAAATCCTGGACACACCCCTGCTTGAGACCCCTGCATTCCATTCCATTTTCTGTTGCGCTTTAATAAAAAAATAAAATAATAATAATAATAATTAATGGTCTGAAAAATGTCTTATTACAGAATTTATGTACGGGTGTTGGGGGCATGATTAAAAGTGTTATTTTTTTTAAAAATATAATTATTTGGATTAAATTAACATGTTAAATGGCAAGATCTTTTGATTCGTGATTAGTTTCCATGACGATTAAAGTAATAGTTCACCCAAAAATGAAAATTCTCTCATCATTTACTCACCCTCATGCCATCCCAGATGTGTATGACTTTCTTTTTTTTTCTGCCGAACACAAACAAAGATTTTTAGAAGAATATTTCAGCTCAGTAGGTCCTAACAATGCAAGTGAATGGTGGCCAGAACTTTGAAGCTCAAAAAGCACATAAAGGCAGCATAGAAGTAATCCATACGACTCCAGTGGTTAAATCCGTGTCTTCAGAAGTGATATGAAAGGTGTGGTTGAGAAACAGGTCAATATTTAAGTCCTTTTTACTATAAATTCTCCTCCCTGCCCAGTAGGTGGCGATATGCACAAAGGATGTGAATTCCCAAAAACAAAAGAAGAACTCTTAGATGAGAAGAGCGCTTAGGAGGGCTGTTTGGAAGTGGAGATTTATAGATTTATATTTGTAATTTTTGGGTGAACTATTCTTTTTTTTTTTTTTTTTTTTTTTTTTTTTGGGGGTGGGGGGATTTTTTCCTCTTTTTCACCCAATTTGGAATGCCCAATTCCCAATGCGCTCTAAGTCCTCGTGGTCGCGTAGTGATTCGCCTCAATCCGGGTGGCGGAGGACGAATCTCAGTTGCCTCCGCGTCTGAGACCGTCAACCCGTGCATCTTATCACGTGGCTTGTTGAGCGCGTTGCCATGGAGACACAGCGGCATCCATGCACAACTCACCACGCACCCCACCGAGAACGAACCACATTATAGCAACCACGAGGAGGTTACCCCATGTGACTCTACCCTCCCTAGCAACCAGGCCAGTTTGGTTGCTTAGGAGACCTGGCTGGAGTCACTCAGCACGCCCTGGGATTCGAACTAGCGAACTAGCGAACTCCAGGGGTGGTAGCCAGCGTCTTTTACCACTGAGCTACCCAGACCCCAAACTATTTCTATAAGCACATGCTTAATGCAAAAATTTCTGTAATGCAAAAAATAAATAAAAAATGTTCAATAAATTGCATTTTTTATGCAGATTTTTTTTACCTTAAAGCATGCAAGGCCTATGCACGAAATATTCAACATCTCATGCCGTGTTTTTAAGACACTGTCTACGTAGTTCAACTTTAGTAGTTTAAAATTAATTGTTCTATTTTCATTTGATGAATGTTTTAATTATTCATTTGATTAGTAACCTTTTTCATGATAAAGGTAAATGACACATTTATATAACATGAAACATATTTCATTGCAAACCTAAACATTTAGAAATCTGTGAATTAAAAAATGTTGTTGATGTGTTGAATAAGAAATTTAGATGAGTTAAATTTGGCATGAAAGTTACGTTACCTAGCTGGCTAGCATAGATGAGGTTTTGTCGAAATTTTCCCGCTCTGCTACAGAACTTTATATAATTGGACCCACACACTAAAGATGATTCGAGAGTTATCGTCATGAAGAATTGAGGGAGGTGGGAATCTCGTCTCCTGGTGTCAGAATTTTGCTGCGAGGCAACCAAACAGCTGTGTTGACTGTCTAGTCGCAGGGAGTTGATTACAAACAGAGACTTTCTGGCGAGGCAGCATTTTTCCACGAGGACGTCCTTTGATCATCTGCCGTTGTTAAATTTCACGATGGCCCTGGCGTCAGATAAAACTCTAGATTATCATCTTAATGACAGGGTTGAAGTGTGCTACAGATCCCATGATGCTTGGCTTTCATGGTGTATGTTGTTTATGCCAATATTAATAACTGTAGGGGCTTGAAGTGTGTAGCTCGTTGAAGGAATTTTAAAATGAATTAATGATGTAGTTAAGAAATGTGTTGGATCAGTGTTGGGCAGTATAGTTACAATGTCAAATGCATGTTCTCCGTGGACGTTGCTATCAGTAAAGTGCATTGCTACAAGACTTTTGGAGCAAATGGAAATTCTGTTTTGTGTCTACCGACTGAATCCGTTGGAGTCTGGCTTATGTTTGATAGATGTGGCAGTGCTGGTTTGCTCAAGCTGTTTTCAAAGAGCTCTCCTTCTTGCAAGACTTGGATTTCTCAGAGATCTCTGGTTTGGTCTCAGGAAGGAGATCAGAGGCCTCTGACCTCTCGTTACAAAGAGGCTCTTCTCATCCTAACATCCAAAAGCTGGGAAGAGCAAATATTTAGCTGCCTCACAACAATGACATACTGGGAAAAATGGATCACCTAGTGATTTTACTCTTCAGGACTGCTAAGCTATTCAGAATGGGGTGAAAAAAAAAACAAAAAAAACAAGCACATACTGAGAGTAATTATTGAGGTTTTCCCTCGGGTTGGGTTTTCTTCTAATAGCTGGTGGAGTTATGGTGGTAGAATTCTCTTTTCATTATTGAAAAAGTGTGTTAGGGTTCCTCCTATAAATCTTCCAGCGGGATATTCACTCAGTAATGTTTGGAAAACTACTTAAAGCCCATTATGGCACAAAATATTCACTGTTTCTTTCCTCCCGTCTCTGACGTTAACACTGACTTGATTGACTGACACGCTGTTAGCGTTTTTGTGGCTCCAGCCACTCGTCCGGCTTTGAAAATGTCTCTCTCTCACTTCCTCACCTTAATTAATTGTTCTATGCAAATGTACATCAAATCAAACATTCGGCACATTAGTGAAAATGTCAAAACCTTTCAAGACTGACATTTTTGAAGTAAAAATTTGCAATAGTGATGGTATCAGCTGATATTTGGCCATTTTGAAATTATCGGCAATGCTTTTGCTATCGTAAAATCATTACATTCATTTAATTATTAATTATGTTTAGCGATAACGCAGCAGTAACATTATATTTTTAGTGCTAATGTCGAAACCTTTAGAGACTGACGTTCTTGAAGTAAAAATTAGCAATAGTGATATTTAACCGCTGATATTTGGTCATTTTGAAATTATCGGCAATAATTTTGCTATTGTAAAATTATTACATTTATTTAATTATTAATGACTTTTAGCGATAACGCAACGGTAACGTAGTGAAAATGTCGAAACCTTGCAAGACTGACCTTTTTAAGGTAAACATTTGCAATAGTGATGTATCAGCTGCTATTTGGCCATTTTGAAATTATCGGCGATGCTTTTGCTATCGTAAAATCATTACATTCATTTAATTATTAATTACGTTTAGCGATAACGCAGCAGTAACGTTATATTTTTAGTGCTAATGTCGAAACCTTTGAGACTGACGTTCTTGAAGTAATAATTAGCAATAGTGATATTTAACCGCTGATATTTGGTCATTTTGATAATTATCGGCAATAATTTTGCTATTGTAAAATTATTACATTTATTTAATTATTAATGACTTTTAGCAATAATGCAGCGGTAATGTTAGATTTTTAGTGATAATTTCGAAACCTTGCAAGACTGACCTTTTTATAGTAAAATTTGCAGTAGTGATGTATCAGCTAATATTTAGTCATTTTGAAATTATCGGCAATGCTTTTGCTATTGTAAAATTATTACATTTATTTAATTATTAATGACTTTTAGCGATAACGCAGCGGTAACGTTAGATTTTTAGTGAAAATGTAGAAACCTTTAGAGACTGATGTTCTTGAAGTAAAAATTAGTAATACAGCAATATATCATTTTATATATTTATTTTTTTTTTTTTTAATTTTCTCCCCAATTTGGAATGCCCAATTCCCAATGCGTTCTAAGTCCTCGTGGTGGCGTAGTGACTCGCCTCAATCCGGGTGGCAGAGGATGAATCTCAGTTGCCTCCGCATCTGAGACGTCAATCCATGCATCTTATCACGTGGCTTGTTGAGCGTGTTACCACGGAGACCTAGCGCGTGTGGAGGCTTCACGCAATTCTCCGCGGTATCCACGCACAACACATCACACGCCCCACCGAGAGCGAGAACCACATTATAGCGTCCACAAGGAGGTTACCCCATGTGACTCTACCCTCCCTAGCAACCGGGCCAATTTGGTTGCTTAGGAGACCTGGCTGGAGTCACTCAGCACGCCCTGGATTCAAACTCGCGAATTAAATAATTTAATTATCAATGACTTTTAGCAATAACATTAGACTTTTATTATTAATGTAGAACCTTCTCAAGACTAACCTTCCATGATTGTCGAATTTGTGCGTTGATAAGTCATAAATCAGTGTGATTTCAACTTAATTAGTCTTTTATTGTAATTCTACACTAAATACTTTACTACTCTAGGTACAAATAGAACTTAGCAGTGTGATACAGCAGATATTGTTTTTATCATTTGTATAATGAACTGCTTATGTTCCTCATTTGCAAGTCGCTTTCATCCGCTGAAAGACAAAATGTAAATACACTAACAGCAATCCTGAAGCGGAGATCCACAAATCACAGAAGTCGCTGTGAACATGGTAACGGGAATTGCAGCAAGCAGGGTTGTGATGAGTTTTTGCAGGCTAGCGTAAGCTGGCTAGATAGCTAACTAGCTACTTCATGTTAGTTAATATGGGATGTTGTAGCATTAGAGCACAACTAGTGGTGTTTTGTAAAAGTGCTACTGGATTCCTGAACCAAGATGGCCATCTTGAATGGATTTGTCACTAAACTTCTCTGTGAAGGATTCTGTAGGTTTTGGAACAGAGCTACAGTGTCCTAAGAGTCACACATTTCATGACACCACACTGAGAATAGAGATCGTTCGCTGCAAGATACAAGTTTAGCAACAGACTTGTGGAAAATCGGTTTGTGCGGGGCAGTTTGGGAGGAGACATCAGGCGCGGTATTGTTTACTATTTCTCATCCTTGTAGTTTTACTTTTTTTTTTTTTTGCTTTTCCATCCACACTACCTTTCCTAGCCCCTGTGAAAGTCTGTGTGTAACGTCCTTTGAGATTCCTGCTGTCAAACTAACTCCTGATGTCATTGACGTTAATATAGTTTGACCTCATTTACTGGATGAAGGATTAATTGCAGGCATTTTCTGGGTGAAGTATGTGTCAACTCTCATTTTACAGCGAATTTTAACGTTAAGGAATCTTACACACACACACATACAGTATAATCATCTAATAAATCCAAATCTGGCAAAAGCTTATGTGCTTCTCGGTTTTAACGTCTTAGTTAACAATATTTGGGTGCCAAAAGCACTACGCACATCCCATTTATTGTTCAAATTTGTATTCAGTAGGGTTTTGGAATGGCCTTCGCCTCTTCATATAAACTGAGAGAGAAAGTGTCATAGATATAGTGGAGATGGGGCTAGTTGTCACACTTTTTACTCCAGTGAATGTTTCTCAGGGTAGTTTTGTTTTTTAAATTCATTTTCTGTATAGACACAAACCTTTAAGTCTTGACTACAATAAAAAGCCATTTACTATTGCCCAGTAAAAAAAGAATGAAAAAAAAGATATAGCTGGTTGACCTTTTGAGACATAGCGGGGCATGTTGTCACACTCTATGGGGTAAGTCTAGTGTCAGAAATTAATGTTTTCCATTAAGGGGCAATGTTTTTGGGCCTGGGTAGATCAGCGAGTACTGACGCTGACTACCACACCTGGAGTCGTGAGTTCAAATCCAGGGTGTGCTGAGTGACTCCAGCCAGGTCTCCTAAGCAACCAAATTGGCCCGGTTGCTAGGGAGGGTAGAGTCACATGGGGTAACCTTCTCGTGGTTGCAGTTAGTGGTTCTCGCTCTCCATGGGGTGCATGGTAAGTTGTGCGTGGATCGCGGAGAGTAGCATGAGCCTCCACATGCTGTGAGTCTCCGCGGTGTCATGCACAACGAGTCACGTGATAAGATGCATGGATTGACGGTCTCAGCAGCGGAGGCAACTGAGACTTGTCCTCCGCCACCTGGATTGAGGTGAGTTACCACAAGGACCTAGTAAGTAGTGGGAATTGGGCATTCCAAAATTGGGGAGAAAAAGGGGATATTAAAAAAAAAAAAGTTTTTGCCCCTTTTCAGAGGCATTTTTTGCCTTTATGGGGGCATTTTTCTGGCACATTTTTTTCTAACCATACAAAATATGATATAATATGATTTCATTGTTTTATGTCCCATACTTCAGTTGAGTAATCAATACATTATAATACATTATAATCAGATAAGATGTTACCTAAACAGTTGGTATATTAGGTCTAGAATAGAATATTAAGGAATAAGTTTGATGTTACACATATGAAAAAGAGGAATTAAACGGGGGGGAGTTTTTGCCCCACACATTTTCAATTTCAGTGGCATTTTCGCCCCTTTGCAAAGTTTAAACAGTTATAAAGCTACTCAGTAAAATAATATTCTATTCTAGACCTAATATACCAACTGTAACTATCGCATAAAATTACTTGATGCAAAAATGTCAAACAACTTCCCCTTATGACAACTAGCCCCAGTCTCCCCTATTCCATATATCTGAAATATGCATTTTTCTTCTGCAAGTGACATTTTTGTAATGCATACAAGTATCAAACAAACCCCTATGACACCAGCTGTTATTTATGTCCTGACACCTGATCTGTTCTTTGGAAATACAGTGCTAATTAAACAGAAGCACCCGGATTTCTACGGTCTTGGAAACTCACCTAAAAATCGATTAAAAAAATATAATAAAAATTATATGGTTAAGCTTTTAACTGGCATATCGATTTAAATAATAAACCTCACTGCGCGCACACACACACACACACACACACACACACACACACACACACATATTGTCTACATTCTTAGAAGCATTTGTTAGTGTGACTGACAAGTGAGCACACATGAGTGTATTTATAGGACACATTTGTCAAAGCACACATTAATCATTGGGGCTGGTTATGGTCTGTCTGCTGGTACCCTTACGCTAATGTTTCAGACGGCAATTCTTACAAAGCATGTTACTCTGATGCAAACTGGCTGAGAAATTCAAAGAGTTTTAAAAAATCTCAATTCCATTTTAATGCACGAACACTAATTTACCAGAAAATGCCTTGTTGACACTTTAACCCCTTCTGGTGCATTTTTGGGCTGCCACCTGCAATTTTTCACACTCCAATTTAAAAGCTCACCATTCATACCTACTGTGGACTACTTGCAAAAAATTGGTCTAATTTTTTCAGGAATCCCCCCAAATAAAAACAAAGACTCCTATTATTCATAAATAATATTGTATGTGTTAATAATCTTATGATACACAAAGGTTTTTTGTTGTTGTTGTCCTAACTTTGTAAACATGTAATTCTGGTTCTGTTCACTCTACCTCACTTTGAAAAGTCTTATTTTATTCCACTAAATGGCAGCAAGCACTAGAATTTTTTTTTTCCTCTATCACCTTCCATCACAATATACAGATCTGAAATGTAGGTGGCGCTCTAACACATTTTAGCCCTCACAGATGTGCTCGTCCATAGACATTCAGTCTAATTTTCATGCACCACCCTCATTGTTTCATTGAATATATCGGCCTCTCAGTGGACTAGAAGCTCAATTTAAGTGTTATTAGAAAGCTGAGATCCTCCCCTTGATGATATATAACATTTTATAATCAATAATCTAAAACATTTTTCTGATGATTTGTTTAGTATGCTTTTCCTGCTGGATGGCATATTTTTTTTCTGGACATCTGAGATATAACATTGGATTATTCACACAAGCAAGCTCACAGACAAGTAAAAATGGCTCATATTTTAGAAAACTCCATAAGGTAAAAGCAGATAAAACGTTTTTGGCTATTTGGAGCTTACAGCAGCAGTTATCGGTGCATAAAAGAGACGTTTGTATTTGATGACTTACAGAAATCAATTCTTTTGAAAATCATTCAAACTGTGCTATTAGGGCAAAACAATTAACTCTACAGTCACATTCCTGAGAATGAGAGCTTTCATTTGATATATGACTTGTCCATTTAGGTGCTATGTGAAGGACTTTTATTTCATATAAATAGTTCTACAACATGACCTCTAGGGGGCGCTAATTTTCAACGCGAATTTTTTGATGCCTTATTTTGTTATTTTCAGTAACATAAATGCAGAAATGATGGATATCTCTGAAAAGTTCAGATTCTAAGCTTTCAAATGATACCTCATATGCCTTTTGTATACCGAGACTTTAACGTTTTAAGCGTAAACGTTTTTCACAATATAGCGCCCCCTCTTTTGGACTCGCCGGTGGCATACTTTTGGCATACTATTGAGTAAAACAGTGTATTTAATGAGGAAGAAAAATAGAACAAGACGATGTTATCCACTGTAAATTGATTGGATGGTGAAAAGTGGTCTCTATGTGACGGGGCTGGTTATCGATACAGCCCTCAAATTGGTTTGATTCTAATTTCAGTATGTTTTGATTTGATTCTAATTAATTTGGGTATATTGCAGTTACAATCTCCATTGTGCTTGCATATGAAAGAAATTCTCTCTCAGCTAATGCTATAAATTATTTTAGAGAACCTTCTAACTTGGTACATTATGAAAATATAAATTAAAAAAATTAACAACAGGGCCTAAACTGTTCAGTTCAATTGCTATTTATTAAACAGGTATAATAACTGCGATTAATCGAAAAATCGCTATTTTTACCCAGCTCTAATATAACAGATGGTTAGAAAATTTGGTGACGACAGCTGAAAAGTAAATGCGAAAAGTTGAGGCGAAGCAAATTTTGACATGTTTGAATTGAAAGATTACAAAGACAGAATATTTTGGAATAACTTGCACAAATGGGGCACTATGGTGCAAAATTACTGGAGGGTTTAAAAGCAGAAATGTGAATGAAGGATATATTTTGTATTTATTTTTTGGTGTAAATACGTTTTAGGGCGGATAAACTTCTAGTCATCCGTTACCAGCGTAGTTCCTGCGTTTGCATATTTCCCTGTGAAAAAGGTCCTTTTCTCATATTTTCGTATGTATCATGCTAAAGTTACTGCATTGTCCAGTTACGAATTATTACATTTTGATTAAATATTACAAATACAAAGCAATTTGGAATAACGTGCACCAATGAATCATTCACAATAAGCAAGTTAAGAAAGTAAAATGGATAAGATAATACACAAAAAAAATATATATATTTTAGGCTATTTTTGAAGTTTTTCACATTTCATAACAGAATTCCATCAAATTGAATTGCAAATTTTTTTGCAAAAATGTTTATTTTTTATTTATTTATTGTTAAAGATTACTCAATTAAATTTGAAGGAATTTTATGACATAAAAATGTGTAAATTTTAATGTTTTGTGTGTGTGTGTGTGTGTGTGTGTGTGTGTGTGTACACTAGTACCTGTTTTTCCCGTAGTCAGCAGGCTCACATGTAAGATTATGAATATGCATATTTTTTACTGTTTATGTTTCCCCACCCCCCTCCTGCTCCCAAAATGTAATTGAGGTGTTTTTCAATGAGCCAGCCAGCTGAAGGTTAACAGAATGCGCTGTTACTTTAGGATAATTGAGAACATAACCATATATCTTTTGAAACTGTTAGTTTGACAGATATATTTGCTTTCAGTGGACACAGAGTTTGACTACATGCGGCTCAGGCAGCGATTCAAATGCGAGTTTGCAGGAAATGTGCCCTTTGGGGGCGGAGTTTTTCTGGTATTGCTTCTAGCATATTCACCTGGGTCAGGCTGCGTGCATTAAAAAGAACGCTAAACAACTTTTTGGTCCGCAGCCAACGGTAACATGCCAAGACTTGTAGTACAACTGTAATTACAGCATATATATGTGTGTGTTTACATAAAGCTGGTGAGCTGATGAAAAAATAAAAGTTAACATAAGTGGCGTAAGGGTGCGTGTTCCATATAACTAAAGCTAATTAAGACCTATTTTAAGTCTGGAAGTGAATAAATACATAAACTGGATTTTTCATTTCCTGAAGAAAATGTGAGCGGTGCTCACTTCAGTGCATATTTTGTTATTTTGATAATCAAGTGTTCAAAATTTCAAAAAGGGCACACTAAAAAAATATTTTAGCCTATTTTTAATATTTATGCATTTCAAATCCATAACACTATTCCATCAAATTTATTGAATGACTTAACCTCCAGTGTGCTGTCTGTCTGCACTGGTCTCAGAACAGTTTGAAATGCACCTTATTTTCATCCTAACTCCATATAAAGCCTCTGAAAGACACATTTATCAGCTTTTGGATGCATCCATTGATTCTCATTGTGAAAGTGCCACGTAGCACGTGTGGAGGCTTCACGCCATCCACTGCGGCATCCGCGCTCAACTCACCACGTGCCCCACCGAGAACGAACCACATTATAGCGACCACGAGGAGGTTACCCCATGTGACTCTACCCTCCCTAGCAACCGGGCCAATTTGGTTGCTTAGGAGACCTGGCTGGAGTCACTCAGCACGCCCTGGGATTCAAACTAGCGAGCTAGCGAACTAGCCAGCGTATTTTACCACTGAGCTACCCAGGCTTCGAGACTCTAATCTTTTGACTCAAACAGGTTTTAATGTAAATTTTTGTTTACATGTAGTTTTGTTGGAGTTTCTCCCAATCACAAACTCCTCTTTTATCAGCGCCATATTGTTTGATCACATGACCCCGTACGTCGAAAGTTTAACCCTTTACTGAAAGCTCAGAGTCTCCTGGCCTGAGATCAGTCGGTTTAAATGAAATGAAATTATGCGTTGCGTATAGCGAAGCCAAAACATAATGTCCACACAGGTGGACGCAGGGTCTCAGGAGGTTAATAAAACTTCAACTGTGTAGTTTTTTTATTTTATTAAAAATTACTCGATTCAATTTGATGGAATTTTGTTGTGAAATTGAAATGCGTAAATCTTAAAATAAAGAAACATCTGGCTACGTATGATACTGCTCATACAGTATTTATTAGTCTATATGACAATTATAGTGTTATATTATGTAAGAGTGCATGTTTTGTTCCCTTCATGTGTTTGTGTGAGCTAGGACAGAGTTTTTTAAAATAAGAGTCCTTGGTGTATTTCAGGTTTGTGTATAGTTAAAAGTCACACATTTTGCACCAAATCTTTTTTCATTTTCTGGTTATTATCGGGATTTTGGTTGCACAATAAATTGCATCTGGGATTTTATTCATTTTTGAATCTGCATCCGTGCCCATCACAGTATGGAAAGACTAAGCCCACATTTTCGTTTGAAAATGCAGTGATTTTGCTACGTTTACGTCTCTCAAGACACACTAAAAACAAACAAACAAAACACTCCATTACCGTATACTTTGGAAAGCTATGACGCTTGGAAACTGAAAACGGATTAGTGTGGATGTAGCCTAAGAAAACATTTAAACGATTATCAGCTTTTTCCACCACTTTAGTTATCGGTAGCAGCAAAATCTAATATGGTCGACTTCTAGTTGCTTTCTAGTCGAAAGAGCCCGCTAGATATGGTCTCTAGAAATGGCTTGTGTCCCTTATTTAATGTAGGTCTATGGGATTAGTTTTATCGTCCACCATGTTGAAAGTCATAAATACGATTGCTTAGAAAATTAATAACGCACCTCTCCTAAACAATCCACATGCTTTTGAGGTGTCATTCATGTTTGCAGCACACACAATGCAGGATGAGTTATGTGCCTAAAAGTATTACTTTACCCGAATTATGTGCCATAATAGCAGTGATACACTAATAATGCATGAACATCTCTCACAACTGATACTCCCAATACTGCATGAAATTTAAAAATGGGTTTGTGCCAAATGCACACATTGTAATAAAATATGAACAGGATTTTTTTGTTGTGTTATTTTCACATTTTTAATGTGGGCAGCAGCTGTTGCTTCGATACTCATTGGAAACATGACGCAGGCCGGACGCCAGCGGTCTTTCCCCAGCAGAGTGCTGTTAGTAGGGGCTGTTCATTAAAATCAGACACACACAAACGGACGTTTTTCCTGCAGCCACTGAGTGAAATCATGCAGGGTGAGGTGATTTGGTTTGTGTTGGCATGAAAGCGGAACGAGAAACAGTCCAGGCTGCCCCGTTGTGGGAGTAACCGCGTGGCAACAGCTGAAATTTATTATGCACTTATGATTTATTTTATTTGTATTTTATTTTTGTGGTTTGTGGTCATTTATCATAAATGTACGTTTCATTTTTGTAGTAGTTTTTGTGGTCGGCTTTCACAAATGTTTGTTCAAGATTATAAGTGGTTAAGGATTTATGATTCAGTTATGTTATGTGGAATCAACTTTAATTAAACAGTGTAAAATAGGTGTAAATCCCAGATTAAAGCTTGCTCTAATGAGTCTTTCAAAGGGCAATTAAAGGAATGTTTTGGGTTCAGTACAAGTTATGCTCTGTCGACAACATATGTGGCATAATGTTGATTACCTCAGAATCATTTTGACTTTTAAAAAAGCAAAACGCATGTTTATATTAACAAACATACAATTAAACTAGAGCGTTCAAATGTTTTTTTTATTAAGCATTTATTAATTACAATGTACAAACTTTGACATGTAAAGTTGACTACTTGGAAAGACTTGGAAAGGTGGAAAAACTTCTAGTTATTGGTCACCAGTGTAATTTCTGTGTTTTGATATTTCTGTATGTAAAAAGTCATTTTCTCATATCCTTGCGTGTATCCTGCTAAGTTAACAGGTTTTCCGATATTGCATGTTCATGGTTTGTCTTGCTATTATGAAATAGCCCGTTGGGTAACAAGTGTAATCGACGTGATAATGTGCCACAAATGCATTTGATAAAACGTAACTTGTAGTTAAGTTTGATAATGAGTTATAGATGCATTAAAAATAATCTTGGTAAATTAGTTATATCCCTTAAACTTTGAGCGTTTGCCTTGGTATGTGTGTACCACCCATAAATTAATATATGATTTTTTTTTTCTTTTTTTTTTTGCATGTTCCTTTTAGCTCACAGTGTTGTAATACAGTCAGAGCACTGTTTCTTTTTATATTGGCCTTGAGACATAATGTCAGAATTCCTTTGGCCCATGCACCCCCCTTCTGTGTGGAATCTGAGGCCCTGGGAGAAATTTGACATTCACTCTCCAAAAAGTGGGTGGAAGTCCAAAAGACTGCGTCTGACAGACATACTCCCTTCTTCGGTCTGCTCTGTCCTTTTCGATACACCCTCCCCAACTTCACCGGAGGGAGAAAAGCTAGAATTCCAGAGTCGCTTGATGTTTGCTGAGCCTTAGCCAGATCTCAGATGGCTGGTGTGGCGTGTGGGCCATTCCTCAACGACTGAGCCGAACAAACGTTGGAATAGACAGTTGCTCTCCTTCACTATGATCTCTCCTTTCTTAACCAGCCCTCTCTTTGTCTTTCAGTCTTTCTGGACCCTTTTGTTGGCAACAGGATCCAGGATTTAGGATCAAACGAGACACATTTCCCGCTCTTTACTTTTGACCAATCAGGTGCAGGGGGATATCCATAGCGACAAACCATTTTTTAGGAGGTAGAACTAGGTAATTCTAGGTAATAATAAATTAATGGTAACAGATTATATGTACCCAAAATTTGGTGCAAATTCCACATAAACATGGGAAACAGAAAATAATTTATCATTCATTGACGAGGCTGACTATCCTGAAGTTTTTTCGACTTGATACAGAACTAACACTTCTGTTAACTGGCTAAACTGGCACGAAATCTGTCGATGTCAGTCATTTTAAATTTGACTTAAATTGGCTGATTAATCATCTTGGCCATATTGGTCTGCTGCTACTAGAATATGATCAAACTGGCCAAAAATGAACAGGTCAGAAAAATTAACACCTTGGCTAATCGCCCATTTTTGGTGAGATTATTGGCAACAGCATCTTAAATTGGCCAAAGATTTGCCATTTAATTAGCTTGGCCACATTATCGGTCTATAACTACTAGAAATATGATCTAATTGGCCAAAAATGAACTGATTAATCTGTTTGTCCAATCACCCAATATTTGGTCAATTTGAGATTATCGGCAAAGACTGAAAATCTCAATCTCAAATTGGCCAATTAATTGGCTTGTCCAATATATTGATCTAAAACTACTAGAATATGATCAAATTGACCAAAAATTAACCAATTAATCTGTTTGTCCAACCACCCAATATTTGGTCAATTTGAGATTATCATCAAAGACTGATAATATCAATCTCAAATTGGCCAGTTAATTGGCTTGTCCAATATATTGATCTAAAACTACTAGAATATGATCAAATTGACAAAAAATTAACCAGTTAATCTGTTTGTCCAACCACCCAATATTTGGTCAATTTGAGATTATCGGCAAAGACTGATAATATCAATCTCAAATTGGCCAATTAATTGGCTTGTCCAATATACAGTATTAATCTAAAACTAATAGAATATGATCAAATTGACCAAAAATTGGCAAATTAATCAGCTTGTCCAATATATTGGTCTGAAACTACTAGAATATGATCTAGTTGGCAAAAATTGGACCGATTAATCTGTTTGTCCAGTCACCTAATATTTGGTCAATTTGAGATTATTGGCAACAACTGATTATCTCAAAAATAGGCCAGTTATTGGTCTGTAACTTCTAGAATATTATCAAATTAGCCAAAATATTGGCTGATCAATCAGCTTGACCAATTTTTCACTCTATCACTGCTATACTCAAATAGATGCAATTTGTCGTTTTGGATAAAAGCGTCTGTTAAATGACGATGATGTAAATGTATATTTTTTATTTTTATACATTTAATACAAAAGCCTTAGATTAGAGACAAGCCAATCATATACAACAAATCAGATAAACCAACACCAGTCTTCAACTAAATGATCGTTTGTCAGATACAGTTCAGGATCAGTGCTCAGTCTCACACCTGAGAGCCGTTAGGCAACACTCGTATGAGGAATGTAAATCAGGAACACAGTGCTGGGCAAACTCTCATATTTCATTTCCAGCCAAAAATGCCATCCCTCCCTACGTTTATGGATTCAAAATGTTTTGTAGCATATAATAAAAGCCTATTACGAATTGCACCTGATGCATAGCATCCATCTGCACTTGCAACTGTGTTAATGCTTGATAAATAAAAAGCAACAACGTTATATCTAAATGCATTGACTTATTTAAACGGTACTGTCAATACGCTTTTCTTATTTTGGGACCAAACATTTAGTTGAGGTTTTTAAAAGATTTCCCGACTGTTCCGCTTTGATCTAGTCCATTATTGGCTTAGAGTGAATTGAACTTCCTCCAGCGCAGTAAAACACATGTGAAGCTCAGGGTGTCGAGGAGGCAGCCAGAAACTGTCCGTCCTCATCTCAGAGTGGCGACGGGGAGATTTGGTCTCCTAGAGTTTCTGAAAACTCTTATGCACAAGAAACCACAGAAGAAGAAATAATTGTGCTGAAAGTCAGTATGTAATAATATTTATTTACCCCTTTTTTTTTTTTTACCTCAGCTCTTGACTTCCTGGGCTCAAGTGCACGTTTGATTTTACAAATTAGGCATGGGCATGAGTCCCGTACTAATACCACCTACATCCTAGAATTTCATCCATTGATTTCAATGGGGCTGAAGGATCAAGGACTTTAGTCCGATTTATACTTCTCTGTCAAACCTGACGTGCACCTTTCCAAAAATGTAATCACGCGTTGCGTCTACACGATTGGTCCACTTTGTAACCAGAGACGATCACCCCCGATTCATCTGAGGTAATGTCGCATTTCCTTTAAGATTATTTTAAGACCTATGAATCAAATAACATTTGTATTTGGGCTCGTTTTAATCTGGAGCTTTTGCTGTTTTCATATTCTGTAGATGTCTAATGAAAAAAACCCACACATCTTACAATTTATAAACTCTGTCCATTTTAGCAGCTTGTGTTCAATATATATTTGGTGTGCTGTGTGAAAAAAAAAAATCATTTGAGAGACATTGGCATGTTGCTAAACTAACAACGTGATAATTAATCATGAAAATATAAAAACACAAATATTGGATAAAATAGTGCATTTTTATTTAGACTGACCAATATTTTTATCAGTACTAAAATAAAATGAACGAGGTATCTTACAAGTGCAATACGTGCCTCCTGAGCACACTGTGATGTCTTAAAATGCTGCCTAGGTAGACTGCTCACTAGATTTAGTGACAGCTACAATCTTGCTGATCTACAGTGTAAATGTCATCTTTTCTAATGCGTAAGTGGCATTAAAAAATGTCAGTACAAACTGATAAAAACAGAAAACACAATTTTGTTTCTGAAGAGTTCAAATATAATCAAGTGGACCTACATTTCATTTTTTGACATGAAGTCTTCAAAATACCTTTACAACCACTATCCAGGGCTCAGACGTTGTCATAACCCACCCTTTCTCTATGACCCTTATCTTTCTGTGATCATTTTTTCTTCTCTTGTCTTGTTTTTTTTTTCATCCCTCCCCGCTGTGCTGTTGGCTGACCTTGTCAGCTTTGATGAAGTGTTGGCGATCAATACAGGGTTAGCCCGGAGCGCTTTGATTACGTCTTCATCCAGTTACAGTGCCCTCTCCTTGGAAGCCTCTTTCCTTTGAAGTTCAGCTGCATGTTGTTATTTCAGAAGGGCGTCTTTACTCCAAACCGCATGGCCTTGCAGCTGAGACGCATAACCATGTGGTGCTGGGTTAGATCTGGAACATAGTTCTGGTCTCATGGACCTTATTTTTTGTATTACTTGGCATTCATTTTTAATACTTTCTCTTATCTGTCCATCTCTCTTTCTTTTGTATTCGTATCTATCTATCTATCTATCAGTGTGTGTGTCTGTCACTATTTTCTATCTATCTATCTTGTCTGTCTGTCTGTCTATCTATCTATCAGTGTGTGTGTCTGTCACTATTTTCTATCTATCTATCTGTCTGTCTGTCTATCTTTCTATCAGTGTCAGCCTGTCTGTCACTCATCTATTTATCTATCTATCTGTCTGTCTGTTTATCTATCTCTGTCACTATCTGTCTGATCTATCTATTTATCTATCTGTATGCCTGTCTGTCTGTCTATCTGTCACTCTTTTCTATCTTTCTATATGTCTGCCTGTCTGTCACTTTTATCTATCTATCTGTCTATCTGTCTGTCTGTCTGTCATTCTTATCTGTCGGTCTGTCAGTGTGTCTGTCACTCTTTTCTATCTTTCTATATGTCTGCCTGTCTGTCACTTTTATCTATCTATCTATCTGTCTGTGTCTGTCACTCTTATCTATCTGTCTGTCTATCATCTGTTTGAAAGTGTGCTGTCACTCTTTTCTATCTATCTGTCACTCTTATCTATCTGTCTGTCTATCTGTCATCTGTTTGTAAGTGTGTCTCACTCTTTT
This sequence comes from Myxocyprinus asiaticus, assembly GCF_019703515.2. Classification (NCBI taxonomy): domain Eukaryota; kingdom Metazoa; phylum Chordata; class Actinopteri; order Cypriniformes; family Catostomidae; genus Myxocyprinus; species Myxocyprinus asiaticus. The sequence goes on along the minus strand of NC_059362.1, from coordinate 45,568,451 downwards.
CTTTCTATCTATCTATCTGTCTATCTATCTGTCTGTCACTCTTATCTATCGATCTGTTTATCTATCTATCTCTATGTCTATGTCTGACACTTTTCTATCTATATGTCTGTCTGACACTTTTCTATTTATCTATCTGTCTGTCTGACACTTTTCTCTCTATCTGTCTGTCTGTCTATCTGACACTTTTCTATCTATCTATCTGTTTATCTGTCTGTCTGTCTATCTATCTATCTGTCTGTATCTTTCTATATGTCTGCCTGTCTGTCACTCATCTATCTATCTGTCTGTCTGTCTGTTTATCTATATGTCTGTCTATCTATCTATCTATCTGTTTATCTTTCTATATGTCTGCCTGTCTGTCACTCATCTATCTATCTATCTATCTGTCACTCTTATCTATCTATCTGTCTATCTATCTATCTGTCTGTCTGTCTGACACTTTTCTATTTATCTATCTGTCTGTCTGACACTTTTCTATCTATCTATCTGTCTGTCTGACACTTTTCTATCTATATGTCTGTCTGACACTTTTCTATTTATCTATCTGTCTGTCTGACACTTTTCTCTCTATCTGTCTGTCTGTCTATCTGACACTTTTCTATCTATCTATCTGTTTATCTGTCTGTCTGTCTATCTATCTATCTGTCTGTATCTTTCTATATGTCTGCCTGTCTGTCACTCATCTATCTATCTGTCTGTCTGTCTGTTTATCTATATGTCTGTCTATCTATCTATCTGTCTGTTTATCTTTCTATATGTCTGCCTGTCTGTCACTTTTATCTATCTATCTGTCACTCTTATCTATCTGTCTGTCTATCTATCATCTGTTTGTAAGTGTGTCTGTCACTCTTTTCTTTCTATCTATCTATCTGTCACTCTTTTCTATCTATCTATCTGTCTGTCTGTCATTCTTATCTATCTGTCTGTCAGTGGAACAAACCCAGAGGTTTTCCTTTGAAACTGAGATATACAGCCGCTCTTATTTGAGGCTGAACTGAAAGGCAGCGGCTCAGAGAGGTTCGAGGTAGAGATTTGTTTGCTTCAAATATCATCGTTTGACACCCGCGTCCATCTACTCCGCGAGGCGACAACGTTCCTCCGCCCTTGCACCGCCGTTGCTTCTAATGAGAGCGTTCTGATTGGTCGAGCGGTCGCTGACGTCAGTACGCCGTCGCTCTCGGTTGATTAATGAAAGCATCTCGTGGATGGCGTGTTTGAATGTGCTCCGTTGTTCTCGTGAAATGTGTGAAATAACTCGCTCTTTTCTAAAGGATGTGTTTCACTTTGACTGTGAGATGTTGCCGCATGTTTGGGCACGAGACTGAAGTTTAAAAGCAGATTTCATGTCTGTTTAGATGTTTGTTGAGTCCGGGGAAAGTAAATAATGCGGTGTGGAGAGACTGTTAGCGTTTAACTTTGAGCGGATTTTTCGGTTGAACTGATAATGTGACTGATCAAGACGACTTAACATAATTACAAGTCTCATCAAGGACTCGTTTAAATCAGGACTCGAGCTGGTGTTATGAGTTTATTAAGAATGGAAGACTGGGATCTGTCTTAAACTGTGTAAGTCAGTGTTTCTTGATCATGTAACTATTATGATTTAAAATGATTTAAAGAAATATTCTGTCTCAGGAATGGCTTAGTTATGACATAACTATCATAAATTAAGTGCTATCTGTCTGTCTTTCTGTCACTCTTTTCTGTCTATCTGTCTCTTTTCTGTCTGTCTGTTACTCTTTATCTATCGTATGTCTGTCTGTCTGTCAGTCAGTCATTCTTTTCTAACTGTCTGTCTGTCACTCTATCTGTCTGTCTGTCACTCTATCTGTCTGTCTGTCACTCTTTCTAACTGTCTGTCACTCTTCTATCTGTCTGTCTGTCACTCTCTGTCTGTCTGTCACTCTTTTCTAACTGTCTGTCACTTTTCTAACTGTCTGTCACTCTTCTATCTGTCTGTCTGTCACTCTTTTCTGTCTGTCTGTCACCCTTTTCTGTCTGTCACTCTTTTCTAACTTTCTGTCTGTCTGTCACTCTTTTCTGTCTGTCTGTCACTCTTTTCTGTCTGTCTGTCTGTCACTCTTTTCTGTCTGTCACTCTTTTCTGTCTGTCTGTCTGTCACTTTTATTTGTCTGTCACTCTTTTCTGTCTGTCTGTCTGTTACTCTTTTCTGTCTGTCTGTTACTCTTTTCTGTCTGTCTGTCACTCTTTTCTGTCTGTCTGTCTGTCACTCTTTTCTGTCTGTCTGTCTGTTACTCTTTTCTGTCTGTCTGTCACTCTTTTCTGTCTGTCTGTCTGTCTGTCTGTCTGTCTGCCACCCTTTTCTGTCTGTTTGTCTGCCACTCTTTTCTGTCTGTCTGTCTGCCACTCTTTTCTGTCTGTCTGTCTGCCACTCTTTTCTGTCTGTCTGTTACTCTTTTTATCTATCGTATGTCTGTCTGTCAGTCAGTCATTCTTTTCTAACTGTCTGTCTGTCACTCTATCTGTCTGTCTGTCACTCTTTTCTAACTGTCTGTCACTTTTCTAACTGTCTGTCACTCTTCTATCTGTCTGTCTGTCACTCTCTGTCTGTCTGTCACTCTCTGTCTGTCTGTCACTCTTTTCTAACTGTCTGTCTCTTTTCTAACTGTCTGTCACTCTTCTATCTGTCTGTCTGTCACTCTTTTCTGTCTGTCTGTCACCCTTTTCTGTCTGTCACTCTTTTCTAACTGTCTGTCTGTCCGTCACTCTTTTCTGTCTGTCTGTCACTCTTTTCTGTCTGTCTGTCTGTCACTCTTTGTCTGTCTGTCTGTCACTCTTTTCTGTCTGTCTGTCTGTCACTTATCTGTCTGTCACTCTTTTCTGTCTGTCTGTCTGTCACTTTTATCTGTCTGTCACTCTTTTCTGTCTGTCTGCCACTCTTTTCTGTCTGTCTGTTACTCTTTTCTGTCTGTCTGTCACTCTTTTCTGTCTGTCTGTCTGCCACTTTTCTGTCTGTCTGTTACTCTTTTCTGTCTGTCTGTCACTCTTTTCTGTCTGTCTGTCTGTCTGTCTGTCTGTCACTCTTTTCTGTCTGTCTGTCTGCCACTCTTTTCTGTCTGTCTGTTACTCTTTTCTGTCTGTCTGTCACTCTTTTCTGTCTGTCTGTCTGCCACTCTTTTCTGTCTGTCTGTTACTCTTTTCTGTCTGTCTGTCTGTCACTCTTTTCTGTCTGTCTGTCACTCTTCTAACTGTCTGTCTGTCTGTCACTCTTTTCTGTCTGTCTGTCACTTATCTGTCTGTCACTCTTTTCTGTCTGTCTGTCTGTCACTTTTATCTGTCTGTCACTCTTTTCTGTCTGTCTGTCTGCCACTTCTGTCTGTCTGTTACTCTTTTCTGTCTCTGTCACTCTTTTCTGTCTGTCTGTCTGCCACTCTTTTCTGTCTGTCTGTTACTCTTTTCTGTCTGTCTGTCACTCTTTTCTGTCTGTCTGTCTGTCACTCTTTTCTGTCTGTCTGTCTGTCACCCTTTTCTGTCTGTCTGTCAGTCACTCTTTTCTGTCTGTCTGTCTGTCTGTCTGTCACTCTTTTCTGTCTGTCTGTCTGTCTGTCACCCTTTTCTGTCTGTCTGTCTGTCTGTCACCCTTTTCTGTCTGTCTGTCACCCTTTTCTGTCTGTCTGTCACCCTTTTCTGTCTGTCACCCTTTTCTGTCTGTCTGTCACTCTTTTCTGTCTGTCACTCTTTTCTGTCTGTCTGTCTGTCACCCTTTTCATGTCTGTCTGTCTGTCTGTCACTCTTTTCTAACTGTCTGTCTGTCTATCTGTATCTAAATCAATAATCATTATATTGATTAGTAATATTGTGCTTTATTTATTCGTCAGGTTTAATGAATTTCAGTATTTTAGTTGTAATTAAAGGAATGAATGTGTGTTTTACAGGTTGCTGCTTGCCGTGTTTTTATCCTGTCAATCAAAAATGACCTTTTTTTGGCATTTGTGTACATTTGTTTGGCTCTTCAGTATTAGACTACTTAAAGGGATAGTTCACCTATTTATTTATTTTTTGAATTCTTTCATCTTTTACTTAGCCTCATGTTGTTCCAAACCCGTATGACTTTAATTTCACTGTGGAACACAAAATTAACCTCAGTCACCGTTCACTTTCATTGGCATACTAGATATTGGGGTGATTCTTATGAATCCCGTCAAGAAAATTTCCCAGTCCTATTTTATTCCAAAATCAAAATATTATTATTATTATTATTATTTTTAAATTTAAACCTATTTTTAGTGTCATTAAGAATTTTATTTTATTTATTTACGATATTCTCATTACCCGTAACGTAAGAAAATGTTTTTATTTAAACTTTAAAGCATTTGTACATCATAGTTGTGCTGCTTTTCTTTTTCGCTGATTTTATAAAAAAAAAAAAAAAAAAAAACATTTTAAAAATGAGTTTGTTACGGTGATGAGACTAATTGAAAACAATGGGAATAGTAAAAAGTAAAACGCCTGGAAGCGTTTTGGCAGTGAGAATTGACGGGTAATAAATGCTAAATGTCCTGAAAATAATGTCACAATGCACAGTCTTAATGGTCCTAAATGTAGGCTTAGTTTTCATATTTTCTTTGTATTTATTTGGGGTGAAATATGACCAAGACTTTTTCCTGACCGGTTTCGTGAGAAACAATATGGAGCCCCCTTTGGAGTTTAAAGGGTTATGTCTGGTTGCGGAAATGGTTACGAAACGTGAAGTTAGTTCTGGAAAAATGTCATCAGCATTTGATGGCAGATATTTTGTTATCTAATGCAGTGACATTCAGACATTAAGTTTGACTTCCCAAATGCATTTTGGGAGTGGGGACCACTGTGTACTATAGCTATAGGGTCCAGGATGGGCATCAAATATTAGTTTGGTTATTCATAGCGTTGCATACATCTTCCCTCCATTGGGTTTCCCTTTTCAGAAAGGTCTCTCTATCCGCCTGCTTTTATAAATGGATGCGGTATAACTGTGTGTTAACACAACCAGATTTGTTGGTGTAAGGACAGTTAGAGAGGCAAACGGCTCACCTCTATAGCATCTTTCATGATCCTGGGCACTTATTTTAGATGCACATTAGCTCACTAGAGTTTTGCCATGTGGTAGTAGACCATTTTTGTTTTCAGTGGAGTTTTGCAGGTCTCCACTTGTGACACAGGAGAAAGTTGGTGATTTACAGAAAGCGATCAAGCCTGGCGTCAGTCTGTATGTCTGGGCAGAGTTCCAATATCACAACCATGCGTTCACCTTGTGTCTTTTTTAAAGTGCATGCCGTGGCATATCACAGTTTAATATTCAATGAAACATTTAATATCGCCAAGGTACGTCATGTCATTGCTTTGAAACAAATTCCTGGCCATGCAGGCTGAAATTCAAGCTCACCATGAAACCTCGACGATGACTTCACTGTCTGCTCGATGTGTTCGAACCTGCTCTTTTCAATCAGGCGAATCCTTTGAAATTAGCTTTTTTTTACAGAGCGGTTCTTCCTAAGTTTGCACCAGGGTTGGGACTCAAGAATCAGAACCTGTTTGACTCACTGATACTATGGAAGCCATGGAGTGCCAATTAAAAAAGAATGAAGAAATAAGCCAATTTATGAATGGACAAATAAATAAGCACATTTAAATGTTTATTTAATTCACATTTTAAAATGTAATTGTATTTAACAATTCAATTGAGCATTAATAAACCGTGTATTTAATTCGTTTAAAATGCAATTAAATGTAACAATAAAATAGCACATTAATAATCATTTTTTAAAAAAGCATTTGGTAATTGCTTTTCTTTTAAAAGGTGCATTAAAAAATTACTTATTAATGTACTATTTTATTGTTACATTTAATTGCATTTTAAATGTAAATTAAATACACAATTCATTAATGCACATTTTAATTGTTAAATATAATTACATCAAGTGTGAATTAAATAAACACATTTAAATGTTTCCATTTATAAATTGGTTTATTTATCCACGTTTTTATGTTCAAACTGATAGATTGATAGTTGATTTCTTAATTCGTTTTTAATTTGCTCTCCGAGGCCTCCATATGATACGCTCAGTAGTTGTTATACTAATGCTATGGAAAGAGCTGTGTAAAGATTCTTTAAAGTTTTTTTCATTATTTATTTATTTTTTTCATGAAGGGGGACATACAAATAATTGTGATTTAATTGTCTGGTTTAGGGCTTGTTTGTACTATTATAACAATACATTTTTATACTTTTTAAGGTGTATGTGTGCGAAATACAGACTAAGGCAACTTATAATCATATATGGTTTCTTTTAAAAATGTAAAAAATATTGCACAGGGGTAGAGGTAGACCGATATATCGGTTTTACCGATTAATCGGTTTCAATAGTTGCTTTGTGGAACAATCGGTTATCTGCGAAAATCTAGTTTTTTATTCCTAATTTTTTTATTCCTCATAAATAATCCTTATCTGGTGAAATTATATACCTATATTTACAAAACTCTTCATCTGGTGAATATATAAAAATATTAATCTGTTAAATACTTGCATATAGAGCATTGTAGCATTGTATATATTTTTTTTCATTAAAGTAACCAGTGTATTTCAGGCTTGTTTATAGTTAAAAGTCCCATGTTATGCACCAAATCTTAATTTTCTGGTTATTATTATTAGAATTTTTGTTGCACAGTTAACTGCTTTTGGGATTTTAGTCATTTTGTACTCTTGCAGCTTTAATGCCTGTCATAGTAAGGAAAGACTAAGAACTTTTTGGTCATTCTATAAATCGATTTAAAATCGATTTATTAATCAGCTGATTAATCGGTTATCGTTCTTTTCCACCAACTTTTGGCAAAATCCACGGTTGACCTCTACACGGGGTAGAAGGACATGAAAATGTATTTTTTAAATATGACCAAATACTTAAAATATGTCTGTTTTTATTTATTTATTTTTTTGGAGTCCGCTTTAGTCTTGGTCAGTTTTACATATACACTTGTTTTTGGATCTCATCAGCCAACCTATAATATAATATGATCACATATAGATCAAATACAGTAATGCTTTAAAATGACATTGAGTAAATAATGATTTTCATTTTTGGTTAAGCAATTTATTTAAGGGACTGAATTGTTAAATTAATAATTCACCCAAAAATTTAAATTATGTAATCATTTACTCCCATGGAACAAAAGTGTTTTTGAACATATTTTTAAAAACCTTATTGGCGCTGTTTACAGGGGTTGATCAATGATTAGATTTGTTTTTGGGGTGAATAGCGACTTAAATGTTGGTCTGTTTATCACACAAAAGCCTCATTCACACCTCCAGTGACGCAAAGCGACAGGATGTCATTTATTTTCAATAAGAGCTGAGAGACTTCTGTCGATATGAGCTACAGCAACCACTGACGAGAAGATGTGGCCATGGCTAGTGACACGGCAAATTTGGAAAAAAGTTTTACTTTATACAAGGGATGGACCGATATGAAATTTCTGGTCGATACTAATACCGATTAAAAATATATATATAGGCTGATAACGATACCAATATTTTGCCGCTTAGATACATTCGTGCATTCCAACTTTATGCAAATGACGAGGGACATTCGGGAGCGATTACCAATGAGAGTGAAGTCAGTGGCGCTCATGTCTTCCATCTCCCTGGTGTCAAGTGTAGACAAGACTGAGACCATGGGTGTCACTTTGTTTTAAAAATGAGTGGAGACATTTTTGGGGGGGTTAGGTTAAATTAGGGTTAAGGTTAGGGAAACTCATAAATATTAATTAGGTTATGTGCAGATAATGTCAAATAATCTTTTACTGTTTTGATAAACAATCGGTCATGACCAATTAAAGAGCTAGAAAAAATATTACACATAATTTGATAACTTGATCAGTACAGTCAGTACTTTGATTGTGTTAGTCAGTGGATAAATATATGGATCAGTACATTTTAGCCCGAATGTTTGATTGGTCTCATGGTAAAGTTTTTGCCTCCAATACAAGGAGTTCACGGGTTCTAATCCGGCCTCATAAAACGTTTTATTTTTTTAAACAATTGCTTTGCAATTTAACTGGAGCTGCGCATCAAGAACTGGACAAGTTTCTTCTGCATTTGACACATACCTTCAAAAAGTGGTGGGAACATGTCCCACCCACAAATTACGCCTATAATGGAGAGGTTAAGTTATTGGGAGCGATTTCACTGTTTTATATGATTTGTCTGTAACCACATACATGTGCTTAAAAAAATGAGTTTGATTCATGCATTGATAGATCGTTTATCTTGTTAACGACATGACGCACTGCTACATTTTATATAAAAATGAATTTAGGATTAGGGTTACGGATAATCAAAGATAATCAAATTATCTTAGTTTACTGGCAATATATTTAATCTGTGGGCAGATTTCCAAAAGCTATGGCCAATTGTGCAGTCCAATAATAATATAAAAGCGACGGAAGTAGGAATGCCCACTAGCAACTTTGCTGTACAGAGACTAGCGACATCAAGTGACAATGTCGCTGGTGGTGTGAATGGGGCTAAAGGGATCGTATCGCTTCTTGGACTTGAAAAAAGTGCATAAATCGTATCGACTACTAAGGTTTTACTATGGACTACCTTTATTGGGCTTGACAGCCTGGATTCACTGTTCACTTTCATTACATGGCAGAACATTTTCTTTTGTGTTCCATGGAAGAAAGAAATAATATGGGTGTGAAGCAGTAGAAGAGTGAGGCTTTTTCCACACTAATACATTTCTGTTTGAAAATACTTACCCACAGTAGAATGGCGTATTTTTTACTGTATTGTTTCGAAAACGATCTCCAGTTCTGCGGACTTTGGAAAAGCAGAGTTTTCTAAATAAATATGACAGAATATTCAAGATGAATTGGAACCAGAATTGTTAAATTCCTTACAATGCCCATCCCTGTCTTCCACACAAATTCAATAGTTGTAGAGTCTCAGTGAATGACCGTGATTGTGTGTTTGTTTACAGAGTAAAGTCCTGAGCATACGGTTGGCCCTCGGGCAGGAAGGACCATGGCCCTGAGTGAGGGCTCCGATGACCTCCGGTCCCTCAGCAATGGTGGACCCTCAACATTCGCCAGCGACAAAAGTTACCATGCCAACGAAGACTCTGAGGAGGACCTGGGAGTGTCTACATCCAAAGGGGACCCCACATATCCCAATGAACAAATCCAGCCGGATCGGTCGGGTCAAAGAGGAAGGCTTAAAATGAACGGAACTGTACGTCCATCTTCGTCTGGCTCCGCTGCTTCTTCCTCGTCCTCATTGCATGGCGCAGACTCTCAGCGGCTGGCCATGCTGTTACCCAACTCTCTACCACCCCATTGTTGCACTTGTTGCGCCCCATGTCAGCCCATCTGCTGCAACGGGAACCAGCAGGATTGCGCCCTCTTCCAGAGTGCTGTGTCAGCTGCACCACTTCACATGGGCATGTGCGGCGTGCAAGGCGTCCGATGTTTCTGCATGCAGCACCAATGGCAGGAGCATCTGCAGAACCCGCCCAACATGACCACACTGAGGTGAGCATTAAAATTAAAGGAATATTCCGGGTTCAATACAAGTTAAACTCAATAGACAGCATTTGTCAATCCGTAAACAATAAAATACTCACTGTTTCAAAAGTATAGCCGCAAGACATAAATAGGGCCGTCACGATTTTGAAATTTGGCTGTCGATTAATTGTCAAACAAACAGTTGCAATTATGATGATAAATTTGAGTTGTTTTAGGGCTTTCACGATTAGTTGTCAAACAAATTGTCATACAGTTGAACTCAGAACTTTACATACATCTTAGCCAAATACACTTAAACTCAGTTTTTCACAATTCCTGACATTTAATCATGAAAACATTCCCTGTCTTTGGTCAGATAGGATCATTTTCTGCAATTTTTCAAGCTGCTTAAAGGCACAGTTAACTTAGTGTATGTAAACTTCTGATCCACTGGAATTGTGATGCAATCAATTTAAAGGTAAACAATCTGTAAATAATTGTTGGATGTCCTAAACGACTTGCCAAAACAGTAGTTTGCTAATATTAAATCTGTGGAGTGGTTAAAAAATTACTTTGAATGTCTTCAACCTAAGTGTATGTAAACTTCTGACTTAAACGTGTCTTAAGGTGAATGTCCTTATATTTAATTTCAAACATATAAGTCAAATGGGAATAAAACTTATGAATGACATGAAAAATAATGTTTCAAATATCAAAATATTTCTAAATAATGAAAATGTCTCCCTTTTTGATCAACTTTAGTCTTGGTCCATTTTACATTTACATGGTGGCCCCCTCAAAAATGGGGCCACTGCGTTTGATTGGTCATATCTTAAATAGGCGTTTGCATGATTTTTGGCGTACTTCTACGACTTTTTGTAAACAACAAAATGGCGTCATTGTGATGTCATCGTGAGCAACAACTTGCTACAAATAAATAAATAATTTAGCTACGTTTTCAATGGCAGTAAACTTAGGTGCTTTTCTTTCCCCATGTGGACCCTTTTTTTCCCACGGGGCCATCGCTGTGGAGGACCTGTTTTTAGATAAAACGAGTTTTCGCTTGAACGCCCCAATGTTGCGAGGCTGCGTGAACTGTTACTCTCGTGCCCTATCATGAGTGCGCACAGGAGATCAACGGTCAATGAACATTTTCACTAAATAATACATTAGATTTCAGTTTGTTTCAGACCAAATCTTATCGTATACTTTCATAACAATCATGAGTCTCATGGAATAATTTATTAGACTTCTGAATTATACTTTTGTGTCCTTTTGAAGTTTGAAGAGGTGGTCGGCATAAACTGCCATTGTATGACATCACTGAGCGTCTTTGAACTCAAAAGCCTTTCACCTAATTTAAAACACGCACACGTGCCCACATGTCTCTCTGTCAAAGTTGCATCTGAAGCTCTTACGCGGTTGTAGTCCAGATCCAGTTAGTCGAGTTAGTTACTTTTCAGATTAAGATGTGTAATCAACTGAAACTTCGATCAAATAAAAAAAAATCACAAAGCTGTCGGTCCTTCATCCAACGTTGAAGTACAGGCCTGGAAGATATTCAAGAAACATCCAGAGCTGTGTGTGTGACAGCTGCAAGCCTCGACCAGCCAAGTAGCCTGAAAATGATCTTTGTCTTCTCAATTTCAGGGTGTCAGTTTGAGACGGCTTTACATGTTATCAGAAACAACAACTGTTTAGCTTGTGTTTAGCTCAGTCTGATAGATCTATTTTATTCTAGTCACTTCTCAGCCCTCTACATCGAGAGTAAATTACTCACATATGTGACCTAACTTGGCGCTATGCGACTAAAAACTGTTGGTTATTAGCCACTGGCTAGTAAATATTCACCAGTGATTGAGTTGTGTAGAATAACTTTGGCACCAAGACTCTTTCTGCACTGCGTGTTGTCTCTGAAGGAAATTGACCTTATTTGGCTGCAGTGGGTCATGAAACGGTGTTACCATCACTTTAGTTGAGCCATAAAATGCCATAGTTACTTTTACATTGCATTTAACCATGTGAACTTAAACTTTTTGACAGACTGTTTTCACGACATCTGTTTTGATACCTGTTGGGAAAGTAAAAAGTGTTGCAAAACTTTAGAGCTTGTAGATTTTAATGTGAGAATTTGTGCAATAAATATTTGTACATGTAAGGCAGGGGCGCCTGCAGGATTTAATTTGATGCTATGCACAGAAATCTGCCTAATAAAGCTTATACACTATATTGCCAAAAGTATTCGCTCACCCATCCAAATAATTGAATTCAGGTGTTCCAATCACTTTCATGGCCACAGGTGTATAAAATGAAGCACCTAGGCATGCAGACTGCTTCTACAAACATTTGTGAAAGAATGGGCGGCTCTCAGGAGCTCAGTGAATTCCAGCGTGGTACTGTGATAGGATGCCACCTGTGCAACAAGTCCAGTCGTGAAATTTCCTCGCTACTAAATATTCCACAGTCAACTGTCAGTGGTATTATAACAAAGTGGAAGCGATTGGGAATGACAGCAACTCAGCCACGAAGTGTTAGGCCACGTAAAATGACAGAGCGGGGTCAGCGGATTCTGAGGCGCATAGTGCGCAGAGGTCGCCAACTTTCTGCAGAGTCAATCGCTACAGACCTCCAAAGTTCATGTGGCCTTCAGATTAGCTCAAGAACAGTGCGTAGAGAGCTTCATGGAATGGGTTTCCATGGCCGAGCAGCTGCATCCAAGCCATACATCACCAAGTGCAATGCAAAGCGTTGGATGCAGTGGTGTAAAGCACGCCGCCACTGGACTCTAGAGCAGTGGAGACGCGTTCTCTGGAGTGATGAATCACGCTTCTCCATCTGGCAATCTGATGGATGAGTCTGGGTTTGGCGGTTGCCAGGAGAACGGTACTTGTCTGACTGCATTGTGCCAACTGTGAAGTTTGGTGGAGGGGGGATTATGGTGTGGGGTTGTTTTTCAGGAGCTGGGCTTGGCCCCTTAGTTCCAGTGAAAGGAACACTGAATGCTTCAGCATACCAAGAGATTTTGGACAATTCCATGCTCCCAACTTTGTGGGAACAGTTTGGGGATGGCCCCTTCCTGTTCCAACATGACTGCGCACCAGTGCACAAAGCAAGGTCCATAAAGACATGGATGAGTGAGTTTGGTGTGGAAGAACTTGAATGGCCTGCACAGAGTCCTGACCTCAACCCGATAGAGCACCTTTGGGATGAATTAGAGCGAAGACTGCGAGCCAGGCCTTCTCATCCAACATCAGTGTCTGACCTCACAAATGCGCTTCTGGAAGAATGGTCAAAAATTCCCATAAACACACTCCTAAACCTTGTGGAAAGCCTTCCCAGAAGAGTTGAAGCTGTTATAGCTGCAAAGGGTGGGCCGACGTCATATTAAACCCTATGGATTAAGAATGGGATGTCACTTAAGTTCATATGCGTCTAAAGGCAGATGAGCGAATACTTTTGGCAATATAGTGTATCTAGGGGGGCATTCTCCCCCGGGAGATTTCTTTTTTTGTGTGCAAAAAACAACACTAAAGCGTTCAATTCTGGTGACTTTGAGATAAGCATTTCTTTTATTTTCTTGAGGATGAGTAGCATTCATGTAACTATTGGCTAAAGAATTTCTTCCAGTAACCATTCAGACAGACACTTTTTCGCGGTAAAAATGCAAAACGCCTGAGTGACTCCAGCTAAGTCTCCTAAGCAACCAAATTGGCCTGGTTGCTAGGGAGGGTAGAGTCACATGGGGTAACCTCCTCGTGGTCGCTATAATGTGGTTCTTTCTCGGTGGGGCGCGTGGTGAGTTGAGCGTGCATGCCGCGGTGGATGGCGTGAAGCCTCCACACGCGCTATGTCTCCATGGCAACGCGCTCAACAAGCCACATGATATGGTGCGTGGGTTGATGGTCTTAGACGTGGAGGCAGCTGGGATTCGTTCTCCGCCACCCGGATTGAGGCGAATCACTACGCGACAATGAGGACTTAAAAGCGCATTGGGAACTGGGCATTCCAAATTGGGGAGAAAAAGGGGAAAAATCCAAACAAAAAAGAAAAAGAAAAGAAAAACGCACCACAATGAAACATCTCATCTCGAGACGCATTTTTATCAGTTGAAGTTATTTTTAACTTGACACAGCATCTAAAAATGCAGCGCTCCCGTAAGAGATGCTAAAAACGCAGTGAAACGTGACGCAGTTGTCAAAAGACATCCATCTAGCGAATGTTTACATGGAAAGCGAAAAACAGCGTGAACGGATGCAAAAACGTGTTCAGTTTGAACAGCCCCTTGTTCACATGACACAGCACTAGCTCAAGTTTCTCAAAGTTACCTCTCAAAGGACAGCCTTTTGTTTCAGTTGATTGTTGGTACATTTCCACTATGCAGCGCTGTTTGTTCTCTGTATTCGTAAGTATCCAGAAACTGTTTTACTGTGTGAGAACCCTCTCCAAATGATTCAGTGAGAGAGCGGTCAGAATGAATTATACTGAATCACGAATCGATTCAGACAGTTTTGCAAGCCTGTTTGGCCAATTCACTGAAAAGACCCGACGCAAATTGGGCATCACTAGTTCTTTTAAACAGCCAACAGAAATACGGGACACTTTATGACTGATGAAATACTGTGAGAGTAAATGTTTCTCTGCGCTGCCTCCGATGCATACTTGGGATCTCCTGGAAAGATCATGTGACCAACAACGAGGTGCTGGAATGCGCCCAAACCCCAGATGGCTAGGCCATGTATGCAGGACGGATGACGGAAGAATCCCAAAGGACATCCTATATTCAGAACTTGCCACTGGCAAGAGGACTACAGGTCAGCCCCATCTCCGCTTCAAAGATATATGCAAGAGAGACCTCAAAGCTCTCGATATTGACATCAACAGCTGGGAAGAACTTGCCCAGGACAGGTCATGTTGGAGACACTCCTTGACCACTGGACTGAAAGTTGGAGACGACAAGCTGCGGCAGCTCGCCGAGGAGTCTGTCACTCACAATTTTGGTCTGTTCCTCACACAACACGCTATATAGCTTCAGAAGAATTGAGATCTAAGGCACGTGTGTTATGGACGACTTTTAAAAAAAGTTAAAATAGCAAAAGTTTTTCTTATTACATAGGGGGGCGCGAACCGAAAAAATTGAGAACCACTGCATTAGCTGCTTTTCCACTATCGGGCGAGCCAGGGCTATCAGCATCTGCCACTAACTTTAACTGCCATGGTGTCCCGAATGGTCTCTCCACTAACTGCAGGACAGTGTCCCAGCACACCGTCCATGATCTTGAACCATGGAACGTGCCCTCTCTGGGCACCGCTTTTGTCCATTGTGCATTTTAACAGATTTGCACTGTGCCCACAATTTTATATATTTTTTTCCAAACCTGTGCCGTTGTGCGCTGGATACATAAACTGGCAAGTTTGGCAAAACTCTGCCTTTGACATTGACCCCGCCTCACTCCCCAGTTGGCCTTGTTTGGCCCAAGGGTAATCGGCGGGCCAAAGGCCATTGACTTCGAGAAAGCCCTGAGAAGTTACAATGAAACCCCGGAAGTGACAGTGGGAACGCAACTGGCCCTGGCACGCACTAGCACACCTTCATTTGGCCCAATAGTGGAAACGTGGCTATTTTCTCTGTTGAATGTGAACCAATGCTCCAGTAAACTATGGTTTTAAGGGGGGCTAGGGCGACTAGGGTGAAATAACGAAAAAATGATATCTCAGTATTTCCAACGACGATGTTCAGTATATATCGCAATATTTTTATTTGCTCTGAAATGGCTTAAATTGGTGATTTTTAAATTCAGTGAGACCGCTCAATATTTCAACTAAACACCCGGTGTTGCCAAGTAGATTCAAAATGTTCAAAAAGACATTAACACAGTTGTTACTTCCGTGAACATTTTTATGCACATGAGTTGTTTTGAATCGATTCATCATAACGAACAGTTCAATTAACTGATTCACAGAAATGAATCAAACTTACCAAGTCTAATGCCGTTTTTACTGCTTAAGTTTAAATCAGAGATGCTATTAAAACATGAAGGTAGCCTAATGACACTCAGTCTTATTGTCCAAATAAAAAGCACATTAAAATCAAAGCAATATTCATAATTCGTACTTTGTCAGCACGAATACGTTGTGAATATGCTACACTATGATTTTGTTGCTTTAGCGAATAATGGAGTCTCTGTATGAAAAATGAAGACTTAACTCTAAAATTTTATCTAAGTCTTGCTTAACTCTCTAAGCTCGGATCGGCAAAAAAAATGTATCAAAATATTACTAACTACAGTATTGACCAGCACAAAATAGGTATCGTTTGAAAGCTTAGAACAGGGCTACTCAACTCCGCAAAGCAAGACCCCTAAAGCCTTGAGGGCAGCACTCTTAATTTGAGTAATTCTTATACAGTATATAAGATTTATTTATTAAGTTTATAATAAGAATTTAATCGTGAGCGTTACTTTTAAAGTATAAAATGTAAATTGGTGGTGAAACATTTCAAATTTCTCATGGTTTAGTTTACATTTTTCAAATAGCCACTTTCAACTACGTTCATTGGAGTATAGAAAACAGACTTGATCAGTTCTTTTACTATAGTAATATAGTAATTGCAGTAACCATGATTGCAGAAACCATGGATTTACTATAGTAATTTGACAGAGCACGCGAGTGCGCGGCTGCGCGCATACTGACCGCCGCTCTCATGTAACATCAGCTATACTCAAATATTCTTTGTTGTTTAATTCATTCGTTACATTCTTGGCAGTGTTTTTTGCACTCTAACTGTTCTGCGATGCAGGGATACAGAAAATTACCGTAAATATTCTAGAAAATGGGCACCTCACAAATCGTACACATTTTATATTGTTAAATATATTTTTGATGACGTCAACATAACACGGGCCGCAAAAAAATCTCTCGGGCCGCATGTGGGCTAGCGAGTGACAGCTAAGTATATGTTTTTGACATTTATGTTTCATGTGAACAAGTGTTGCTTATAAGATGCATTTTCAACTTATAATTTCACAAAAAATAAACAGAACGCAAAATAACATACCATTTCTTACAGGAGGGGATTCCCGTTACAACGAGCCCACACACAACGTAATCGGATGCATAGATCATTAGATAAAACACACGAAGCACAATGTGCATACATTTATTTGTTTGGAGAGGCTTTTGGACACTTGGAGATGTTTTGTGACACTAAGATAAATACGTTTTTGTAATGCTATAACTTTTGATTGCTTTGTTGTATCAACACATAATTGTACTCCGTTACAGATGACATGATCGGGAACAAAACAAAAGCAGTCATTAAGCATTGTCATGTGCTTGTCCTCCGGACAAGTAAAATGGTCATTCCCTTGTCCCGAGTAAAAAAGTTACTTGTCCGGAGAGAAAAAAGTATATTTAAGTTACATTCTCAAGTAACATGTCAAAGTTTATGTTGTATATTTTTCTAAAATTATGACCGATGCCCAACCTAATAGTGTACCTATGAAAATCAGTATTTATCTTCGACAGTAGTGTAAACTGCACTGGGTAGGGGAGGAGGATATTGTCATATGATAATTATTTTATGTCACGTATGGTAGTCAAATAAAGATAGTCATCATTTACAGCAGGAGTGCTCACACTTCTGATGGAATGAGATCTACTTTTTCATCATGTTATTGCAGCAAGATCTACCATGTATAATAAAGGCTGTACATTATCACAATACCAACATTTCAGTAGTCTGTAGAGAAATTTGACGATTCTCAATACCAGCTTCAAAACCACAACAAATAATAACACTAACTAATATGATGATTATGGAAGAATGGTTTCAAGTAGTTATTCAAGACTAGTAAACAGTCAGTAATAAAATAACAATAAAAAACAGCAATGAATAAAAATACAAATTAAGAAATAAATGAAATGCAACATAAAACTACTACTGGTCTTTACTGTACGATTATAATACATTAATACTTTTTAAAGCTACTAAAGTTACTCAGTCAAGAGCAGTGAGTGTTTTCTCATTTTCTTGTTATGGTTGTTTGATTATTATAATGACACACTAGACAGCAGCAGGTCTATTTGCTTACATTTATACTTACAAGTCTGACATTTTAATACAAATCCGCTGTTTATGTTCACTTTAGACATCACTCTCTGTGTATTCATGAATACCTCACCAAGACGGGCATTTTGGCGGAATTTTGAAATGTAGTTTAACCGTTCAGGTGCGCGTTTGCGTGAGCATTTTCTGAACACACACATATGCCACCTGTCAATCAAACTGGGCGAAGCTGTTACTAGATCGCTAGTGAATTATAAAACTACTTTCAAGAGCAGAATAAGAATATGAACTTTCTATTAAGTGACACAGGCCTAGGCTATCACAAATATAGCTGGTTATTTTTTTGTTATTGACATATTAATATTAATCAGTCTGCTTGTCTGGTCGAGCAAGTAAAATTCTCTTTCACTTGCCCCTTCAAAAATCCACTTGTCCCGGACAAGCATTAATTTCGAGCCCTACTTAAAGGGTTAAATGCCCTATAAATGCTGCCATTTTTTCTGTCGCAGTTATAAAACGAGTAATACATACCCTACAGTAATTTTAGTCCCTGACCAGCATTTTTGTATGTGACGCCTCACTTTAGTGTTTTTTGAATTGTGACGAGCGCTCAAGTTTGCTGTCCGCTCCGAACAGAAACACGTGCAGTCGAGCGGGACCGTTTGCTCTCCAAACCCCCTCGGTGCTATAATGATCTGCCATACTGCCATTCCACTTACTGAACATCGCTTTTGGCAGCTCAGCTGCGCTTTACTACTCGCCAAAGGGCGTTTTTATTCCAGACAAAACTGAGCAGTTGTGCCTGTATAATGGTCACAGTTATACGGCACAATTATATGTTAAACACAGGCTATAATGGGCTTTTGAGAGGTCATGTCAGGTTGTGTGCAGTTTTGAATGTTAAATAACTTATTATTCATCAGTTCCAAGAATAATGTTTGTGGAACAAAAAATTAGTTTCTGGAACAAAAGTTCCAGATTTAGGCCATGCATGCCATTGGGAATATTACGGGTTCAATACAAGTTAAGGTCGATCGACAGCATTTGTGGCATAATGCTGATTATCACAAAATTAATTTAGACTCGTCCCTACTTTTCTTTAAAAAAAAAAAAAAAAAAAGATACAAATTTGGGTTATAGTGATACACTTACAATGGAAGTGAAAAGAATGGCCAGGATATTAGTCAAAAAGAAAAAGTTAGAAATGACATGAGGGTCAGCAAATGATGGCAGAACTGGGTGATCTATCCCTTTAAGACACTATTGACGCTTCCCTGCTCTTTGTGAATAACTCGGTCCGGGCACGAGGAACCCATGGAGTCAGTGAAGATGCCCAGAGCAGATCAAAGCTCACCTGATCCCATAAACCGCGATCAAAGACTCAAACCAAGCAGGACCCAGTCATAACCTCAAATTAGACCGATGTCTAGTACTCTTATTCTGGTTTACTTAACAGATTGCAGACTGTAGAAGATTGAGGGAACAGCTGGAATGTATTAACCTGACCTGGACTGTCTTGTTTTTGATACTTGTTAAAGCTACAGGTGCAGTTATTATCATCATGATCAAAGAGACAAATTATGCGACTTGAGGAGAATCCCTGCAGCGATTGCACTAGACAGTTTTCAATTCACAGCTTTTAAATGTTTAATCCCAAACCATCACAGCGCAAACAGTAGTGCTTACTAAGGCAAGCACCACTATTACTCACACTTCGGTTTGAAACATACTCTTCGCAATTTACATGAACGTGAACGCCTCAAGCTACGCAAGCTCGGTTTTGTGCATTATGTTCTAAAACGTGTCAGACACAATTTAGGACATAAGTATGCATTGCGTCCAGCCTGATGCCATAGAAATTACGTGACTGGTGACATTTATGCAAAATTACATTACGTGGTTTCTTACACGTATCGTGGCAATTCTGATGTGAAATATCCACTGGGTGGCGCTGAAAGCAAGTTAAATATTCTCCCAAACAGATGAGGCTTTTAAGGTTAATGCTCTATCGAGATTTAAATCAACAAAACCGACATCCATACCCTAAACCTTGAACCTAAACCTAACCGATAGTGTTATAAAAAGCAAATGTGAGATGAAAAACGCAACCGTATCATTTTGTGGTGCTTCTATGACACTTTCGGCTCACGTGTCGACTTGCGTGCTCTTCAGGACTCGTACCCTGGTCCTTTACATCACAATTGTAACGCTCTATCAGATAATCTATTGCACAGTTTGATCGCGCTCGAAAGAGCTTGTAAATGTAGTTGGTTATGTAATGCAAACGTTAAAATTAGTCATGCACTATAGTAAAAATGAAGATGTCAAGATAGCATTGTGTGAGGAACAGGGAGAAAAGTAAGTGTTTATGAACTGATAATCTGCCGTTTTACTCATCATTTGTGTGAAAGGGAATAAAAGTAATTCTAGTGCAGAGTCGAGTGCTGGTATCAAGCACAGGGCACGTTGATGTGGTTCAGGTGGCAAAAATTTTAGCAGCATTTTTAGTCGTAGATGGGTGCCGCCAACAGACGTCGAACGGTGGTGTGTGTACATTAATCGAAAACAAATGTTTAGAATTTTAGAACGCATTATGTCATCAGCCAGACACGTCCGGTGTACGACCCCCTTTATGACCACTAGCCTATACAGATGCATTAAACCAATGTCAATGGCAGGCACATGCACCGACGTCGCACAGAGACTGTCTGCTAAAGGTAGACTGATATATCAGTTTTACCAATTAATCGGTGCCGATAGTTGCTTTTTGGAACAATCGGATATCAGCCAAAATTTACAGATAGTTACCATTTTTATTCCTCCGTGTTTCTCATTGACCTTTAGAGGTAAAATAAAACGATCGCCAACAAAAAAAAATTCATCCATATTTTGATTCTCACTTCAATGCAAATTTGGTTATTTTGGTTAGATAACCTCAAGTGATACCTCAAGGGCTTGTTCATAGTCTTCAAATCTTCCATTTTGTTTTCTTTCTGGCTATTATTGGCATTTTGGGTTCACAATAAACAGCAACTGGGATTTTACTAATTTTGGACTCTTGTAGCTTCTCTGTCTGTGCTCGTCATAGTAAGGATTGGAAAGACTAAACGTTTTTTAACGTCCTATATAACGATTTTAGAATCTGTCGGCCAATTAATTGGTTATTGGCCTTTTCCACCACCTTAGTTATTGGTATTGGCAAAATCCACTATCGGTCGCCTTTAGCCTTGTAGACATGCAAACATTCCCCGACTTTGCGCGCCATCGGTGCATACTGTGCTGATAGCAACGTTTGCGTCACGCGCACTTGCTCTGTTAAGAACTTCACATACTGAATATTTTCCAGATGTCTGTCAGTCTGTCTTTCCATCTCTATGTCTTACCCTCTTACCTGTCTCAGCTAATTTCCTGTCCTCTCCTTTAATTTCCTCTCTTCCTTGTGTTTTCCTGTCTCACAGTAAAGCCGAACTTTCTCTCTACCTCTCAGTCCACTTACGCCCTCTCTAAAGGTAGAGCTTGTGAAGTTATTCATAAGACGTGTGTCTTTAAACTCATGGGGTATGAAACCGTACTGTCTGGCTTTGTGTCTGGGTTTTTACATACTGTGACCTGCAAATAAATATGCATTAGGCTAATATGAGTAGTTGACACATTAAGTGTCCATAGACTTAAAAAATAAATAAATAAACATCAGAATTTTAGGTTCAAATTTAGATTTAATGTTAAATCTAAATTGGGAGTTTTGTGTTTAGAAGCCATCTATAGGCTAGTATACGCTTAAAAGATCATTAACACATTAAAAATATACAATATTTCAGTCAAATGCTCTTTAGAATGAGAATGTTCAATAAAAGGTTTATTTTGCAGGATTAGATCCTGGCTGATGTTAAATGCTGTTTGCTGAAGCTACATCTCCGCCTGGGGTTTGCTGTTCTCTAAATGAGTTTGGCACATGTCTAGACATGCTTGATATCAAAGCACAGTCACTGTCGCTATTTACACACTCCAAGAGCTGAATGAAACGATCCTTGAGACTTGTGGCAAAATGCCAGTGATTTCAGCTGTTTGACTAGTCCACCGCACAAATGTTAATGTCATTGCAATATTGATTAAGTACAGAACTGCTGTAGTGCTCAATTGAAAACTTTCATTAAGTCATTAATAATATGTGCACATAAATATTTTAATCAAACTTGCATGGCATTTGAATGCAAATTAAATGAATGTTCTGGGATTAGCTTTTAAACAGATGTGACAATCTGTCGATTTTCATAGAAAATAATACTAATACTAATATTAACGTGTAATAGACTTCCATCATAAGTGCATTTCTGTTCATATATTTGTTGATTTTTTTTTGTTTATACAATCTAATTTACAAGTCGATATTTATTCTTTATTGTGGTAATCAACAGCAAGCCGCACATGCTATCTATGTTGAGAATTACATAATGAAATAACGTTTGTTAATGATATGTTAATGAAAGTTATTTTAAAGTGTTGTTTTGTCTAGTTATCTGCCTTTTAAGACTAATAAAATTGCTAAAATATGCAAAGTTTGGTAGTTATATCTTAAAATGTTTTTAGTGTTTATTTGCTTTAAGACAAAAAAAAAGCTTAAGATTGAGCAAGCTACCCTAAAATAAATAATCCTTAATTCACACAATATGTCTATATATATATATATATAGTACTTTGGAGTGATTCTCACGAAACCTGTCAAAATGTCCTGGTCCTGTTTTACTCAAAATCAAAAGAAACCAATAAGAAATTATATTTGACATATACTGGTGAAAATAAAACCTTTTTTAGGGCCTTTAAGATTTTTTACATAGTGACATTATTTGACATTTTACCCACTAGTTCTCATTACCGCAATGTGAAAAATGTATATGTTATTTAAATTGTTTTTATAAAAAGTATTTATACCCTCCTGCGACCCCCGCGTTCACATGCGTGGATGTTGTATTTTGATTTTGCTATATAATTTGCTATATTTTATAATGAATAAAAACCGACTGAATACAGTTCACAAGACTTTAGACTGTCATTTAAGGGTTAAACTTCTGGCGCCCCGAGTCATGTGACACAATAACATGATGTTGATTTCCTTGAAGCGCTCCTACGGATGCAGCGCCAACAAAAGTGCCTCTGGTAAGAAATCTCTTCAAGTTATTTTATTGAAACCTGTTTGGTTGTAAAGAAGAGAGTCTGTAGTTTCATTTGATATGTGATATGCCGCTTTAAACAATCCGTTCATTTTTCACGCGTCAGCGCGCTGATAAACATGATGTCCACATACGTGTACACTGGCACCACATTTCCTCAAAAGCAGAATAAAACATGTTCAACTCTAACACATCTGTGGGTCATTTCACTTCATAATTTCATTATTTTGTTATCACTGTGCAGTACGGTTCTATTCATGAACATTAGTAAATGCATTCTTATATTTACTGTGTATTATCACATTGAGAATAAATGAGTTCATACAAAAGCTGAAAAATGTGTCTTTCAGAAGCTTTATATGGAGTTATGATGAAAATAAGGTGCATTTCAAACTGTTCTGAGACCAGTGCAGACAGACAGCACACTGGAGGTTAAGTCATTCACTAAATAGGGAGCAAGGGAGCATCCTATAGCTCTCTATGCAGTTAAGTGCATTCACTCCTAAAATCTGATCAAAAGTTCAGTTTCAGGCTGCAGATGATGTTTGGATCACTCAACATGTTTGACAGACATGGGACAATGATAATCAGTACATAGATTCAGAATTTATAATGTATCATTTTATTTTAACATGGTTGACAGTGATTGGATGATGCTGGACATTACTTTGAATCAGAATTAATTATGCTAATTTCTGATGTAATATCTGTAACGTCTCAAAAACATGAATAATCAACACTCCTGGAAACATAATAAACAATTTGATGAAAAAAAATCTGACTTGTTATAGTTTACAGCTTGTAGCTTAATTTCACAATGTAGTCTCGCTGTCCACATATGTGGACATTCATTTTTAGCATATTTGCTCTAGAAAAATAATTGTTTTTTGCTTTAATTGTTAATTAGGTGCTACTAATTACAAAAATCAAAAAGGGAAATGGAAAATGCACACAGCAGTCACGCTTGGGTCTCAGGACGATATACTCCCTTTGTGTACAGCCTTTCATTTTTGCCAATTTTAATAAATAAATAAAAATCAGTGTAAAGCTTCATCTTTTTTAATGTTATACTTTTTAAAAATTCATATGTTACAATAATGAGAATCATCATTGAAAACAAAGGGAATAGAACAAGTAAAATATATATATATAAAAAAAAATAAAAAAATTGGGGGGTAAAATGTACATAAGTTTCCTGAAAATAATGTCACAGTGCAAAAAAAAACAAAACAATGGTCTGTAATGTAGACTTCTTAATTTAGCATTAATGTCGCATTTATGCTGCAGTAGGGCAGCACAACTGGAACAAAAATCATAATAACCGATTATACCCTTTGATAATGTAATCGCAATTATTAATGTCGATTAATAGAAGTTAAATCAAATACTTAATTGTTCAACATCATGTCACATGTTGCTGTTTAATCAGTAATCAACTTCACATTGGTGTACTTAGTAGCACATCAAAACTGTGATTCACTTTTTTTTTTAATTGTATGCTGCAAAAACACGTTGTAAATAGAAACTGCACCGTTAATCATCAGTTTTGCAGTCGATGCATCCGTAATCATAATCTCAATTACGTTTTCGATTAATTGTGCAGTCCTATGCTGATTCCTGTTTTGATGTATTTAAGTCATTTTAACTTTGAGTGCCAAAAATGTGTTAATTAGAGTGAAGGCCTCCAGGCTCTCCCAAGAATCACAGTGTATCATATATTTCAAAGCATGTAGTGCTTACTCTGCATTCCAGCGTTTGTGACTGGCCGGAGGTTTAGTTGCAGAATACTTGCACTGGGAGACCAATAGATAATGAAGACATGTCTTGGACAGCTTGTAACTATTGGCCACAGTGTTGAAATCTGCCTCCTTTGAGTCCATATATCCACGCATGTCAAAGCAAAGAATGTGAAGATATCAGGAGTTGACCCTACGACCTCGCGGCACTCGTGGATTGAGCCTTCAACATTTCTACAGTTGAACAGATACATGTGTGCTCATCAATCACAGATTCAGATGTGTTGTGGGTTTTCAGTCAGGAATATTCGGGGTTCAATACAAGTTAAACTCAATCAACAGCATTTGTGGCATAATGTAGATTACCACAAAAAATGATAAACCCAGCCCGCATTTATTTACAAAATAAAGCAAAAATCTGGGTTACATTGCAACACTTATATGGAAGTCAATGGGGTCAATCTGTAAACGTTTTTTTTTTTTTTAATAACGAGGGATGTGTCCATGTTGATAACCGTAAAAAATAATTATTCCACAAATTCCATCAATTAAGCTGAACTTAAATTAAACCCGGAACACTCTTTTAAGAGTGTAAGATTAAAGCAAGACCAAATAAATATAGTAAACCAGAGCTGTCAAAATTAACGTGTTAATGCATACGATTAATACGTTTAACGCGTCATTTTTTCCTTAATCGTAATTAAAACATTTACAGATTTGACATTAGATTCTGACATTTTAATCACCTCTGTGTGAGTTCTGAACACTGGTTGGAGTAGGGCAGAACCTTTGTGATTTGTCAGCCCGGAGTCTTACACTGACACACAACACGTGCACACACACACACACACAACAGCGATTCGTGTCAATAATCAAGTAATGAAGAAGGACCTCTTAACGCTTTTTGTTGTACAAAACAAGCCTAGATGGGACAGATAATTAAGTACTTTGAAGCCTCTTTAAGGCGCAATTTAATTACCATATTAGCACGTCAAGTCTTAACCATTACGAAAATGCAGAATGGCAAATTTTTGCCTGCAAGTGCTTTTTCATGTGGAGTTCAAAGCGCTGCTTCATGCTGGCGTTGACGCCTGACACAAATTTAGAGTCAAATTTCATCACTTTGAAAATTGGTGATAAATCATGATTAACTAATAATCGCTATATATATATCATTTTTTTTTCTCCCCAATTCCCAATGCGCTCTAAGTCCTTATGGTGGCGTAGTGACTCTGTTGCCTCCGCGTCTGAGACCGTCAATCCGTGCATCTTATCACGTGGCTTGTTGAGCATGTTACCGTGGAGACGTAGCGCGTGTGGAGGCTTCACGCTATTCTCCGCGTCATCCACGCACAACCACGTGCCCCATCGATAGCGAGAACCACATCATAGCGACCACGAGGAGGTTACCCCATGTGAGTCTACCCTCCCTAGCAACCGGGCCAATTTGGTTGCTTAGGAGACCTGGCTGGAGTCACTCAGCACGCCCTGGATTCGAACTAGCGACTCCAGGGGTGATAGTCTTTACTCGCTGAGCTACCCAGGCCCCCTGGATTCATTGCTATTAAAAAATTGTAATCGACTGACAGTACTACTGTAACATAATTTCAGCCCTATTGCTAATCTCAGCTAGTTTGCTAGTTTGCAAAATGTTTTGTTTTTCTTTGAGTAGCTAAATTGAGGATTTATGTACAGCGGGGGACCTTGAGTGAAAATGAATCTGTTTTGAATTTGTCTAATTTAATTAACATTTTTAATTACAAATATTACCATCATCATAACTTCAGTTAAAAATGAAAACAAATTAACAAGAATTTCAGAATGTCTTAAAAATGTATACAAATATTAAACAATATTATGTGGTATAATTGTGGCATTTAGAACTAAATTACAGATTATTTAGCTATTGACATCACAATAAATTGAGCTTTACCTTTGTTATATTAAATAAACACTAAACACACGAGTTAAAAAAAAAAAAAATTTTTTTAAATACTTTTAATAATGTAAAGGCAGCAAACTAGCCAAAAAAATGTAACGCCTTATAACTTTCATTAAAGTTGAAGTATGTAATTTCTGTGGCACTGGCACCACCGAACTGCAAAATTGCAAAAATAAACAATGTTTTCAAACAGCTTTCCGAATACAGCCCTCGTCTGCAGTTGTTCTAACTGTCAGATAGTCCCGCCCCCTAAGATCCCCGCTGTACATAGATCCTCAGTTTAACTCAAAGAAAAACAAAACATTTGGCAAACTAGAATTTTTGAGAATTTTCAGGCTGAGGTTAGCAGTAGGGCTGAAGTTATGTTTACAGTAGTAGATTTTCAAAGTGTTGAAATTTGACTCTATATTTACTTATTTTCCTGTCAAAATGCTTTTGTTTCCTTAGGAAAGAAAACAAAACAATATGTAACTATATAATGCTATATTAACAGTTTCCAAACAAAACTTTTTACAGTATAAAGATAGAAATGCACTAAAATGGCACCAATTCAAGTAACATTAAACGTTTACCAAAGTCTAAGTGTGAGTTTGACTAATTGAAAGAACTTATCCCCACTTAGGTTGCATATTCATTATAATGGGCATTACATTTCTAAAACTCCTCCACAATATTAATCGGCCGGCACACTGTGGCTATCTGCTTTGCTACAGCAATCGTGAAGCTGCGTTCATGATTCGCACCAGGGCGGCAACGCCAGCGGCATGCACCTCTTTGAACTCCACATGAAAAGCGCTTGCAGCCAACATGTCATTCTGTGTTTTCGTGATAGTTAAGACTTGATGTGCTTCTGTGGTAATTAAAATGTGCCATTCATAGGCTGAAAAATACTTTATTTCTGTCCCATCTGGGCTTGTTTTGTACAACAAATAGCGTTAGAAGGTCCTTTCTCAATCACTTGATTATTGACACGATTCGCTGTTGTGTGTGTTTGTGTCAGTGTAATGACTCCGGGCGGATACATCACAAAGGTTCTGCCCTACTCCAACCAGTGTTCAGAAGTGAATACAAAGGCACCATTGGTTAAGTAATGTTGTTGGCGCGGGTCTAAGCGGGTCGCTTAAAACAAACACAAGAATGTTTATAGTGCCATAGAGACAGTATTTACAGTTTTTGAGAAAATTAACTCATGCATGGCTTACTTATAGCTGTCTCTGCATGTTAAGCTGGGATATAAAGTATTTTAACACAGCTTTAACATATAATTTTCCAAATGGAAGCAAAGAAATCTGATCTTCTGTACAAAAAGTCAAAAATTCGATTAGTGAAAGAGAAATAGTTCAGAATCTTAAACATTTCTTAATTTTACATCATGACTTTTTTTGTTTGTTTTTTTAATTCAGTGTTTACATACAAGGTAGTATAAATCTATGATGAGTTTTACAAAGTTTCACTTTCTTTCTTCTGGCTTACTTTGTATTAATCTGAAAGTTTAAAAGTTTTACAGTTGAAGAACATTCATTGTGATACAGTGCGTTGTTTTCTCAGATTTCTCTTCAGTAAAGTAGACCAACACATTCCCCATACGGTTTGATCAAGTGTGAGTAATCAACGTGGTTGACAGTAATTGTTCCTGCCTGAACTTGAACGTCTTTTAAAACATCTCTGTTTTCAAGCCCCGCCCTGTTTTCCTGCCCCCTCCTTGACCTCTGACCAACACTCCCTCTGTTTCCAGTTCATCCCATGTCAGCGCTCTCTTGTTTAACCCGACTACCATGTATTTTCATTTTTAATTAACCTCTTGATCCATAAACATTTCGGTCTGTTTCTTAGAACAACATTTATCCACAAAACTGAGCGCCTCGGTTTTCAGATTATCTCGTTGTCGTCTGTAATGTTTAAAGTATTAGTCCTCATTAGTGGCATTTGTCCTTGGGGTTAAATGTTTTTATTACCCTTTTAAGCAATCAGACAAAAGTTGCACACATCCAAATGTTTAACAAAAAAAACTCCCCAAGTTGCATGAAGAAACGCCCAGATGCTTTTCAATATCTGTTGTACTCGAGTGAAATAATCCATCCCAATATCTCATAAATGTTGTACCATTTTGGACGATCTCTCGCACATGCCCCTGAATTCCACAGTCCCAAATATGGACCATTTGCTGATAGCACACTATATAAATCATCAGACTCTTTCTCTTGGCTTTGCCACATTTTTACAGGAAGTGAAGGAAATCTGGTCCTTGTTATTTGCTTTCGAGTTTGGTTGTTTGATTATCGGCTGTCTGCGTGTACTTTGCTCTTGATTGTACTGAAAGGGTGTGCACCTCTCTGTTTTTAAAGTCTAAATTGACTCACCTTGTGCAGAATATGCAGATGCTTCAAAGCCTGCGCCGTTACAACATCTGGTTGTTGTATTAACGTGTCCGCTGAACTTAAAGGGATTTACGGCCTCTCCAGAAGTCGCCCCGTGGTGAAAAATTCTTGCTAGTGGCTTTTGTTCATCTGTGACTCTCAGTGCCATAGCAACCACCAATTATAGCATTCCATGGATTTCCTTTTAAGATGAAGAGGGTGACAATTACAGCCACCTCTTGGCCTTGTGACCCTACTGCTCCCACCACTTGGTAATATTTGTTGAAGAAAACAATTTAATTGGTTGTCATCGTGGTTCTTCAGAGATGAGCTGCCTTATCATTTGTAACTGATTTGTTGTTAGTGGCATTTGCTGTAGAGTGCAACAGTCTGGTTCCATAAGTAAAATCCCATTAATTTTCTCCATAGACTAATTGAGTTTTAACAATAACTTATAAACCTTCAAAGACAGACCAACCGAGAGCTCCTAAGTTGTTAATCAAGGGTGCATGCTTCTATTGAAACCGTCAGTCCACGTTATTTCAACTTAATAAAAAAAAAAAAGTTTAATTGCACAATTTGTGTTTAAGAACTACACTACCCATGATCCTGCAGAGAATCATCCACCAATCAGAGAATCACGGCAAACAAAGTGCGCCAAAAGAGCTCTGCAGCAACTTCCAACATCCATGACATACTGTGAATGATGCAATCGAGACATGAAATACTTGTATATTTGCAAATATCTGAATATTTTGCATTGAAATCAAAAAATATAATTCATAGATTTACACTGAAGGAACGACCTGAGCCATATCTAGAGATATCTCTTTGTACAGCACAGAACTTTAAGATGGACAGCTATTGTGCCATAGACCACAATACCAGTGGCTTTAAACTAGTTTTGCTTCATAGTTTATATTGGGGACACAATACAGTCACAAAATATGTTTATTGAACATCAGTAAACAAAGATGTCATTCAAATCAATCACTGAAATGTACAGGTGCATCTCAATAAATTAGAATGTCGTGGAAAAGTTCATTTATTTCAGTAATTCAACTCAAATTGTGAAACTCGTGTATTAAATAAATTCAATGCACACAGACTGAAGTAGTTTAAGTCTTTGGTTCTTTTAATTGTGATGATTTTGGCTCACATTTAACAAAAACCCACCAATTCACTATCTCAAAAAATTAGAATATGGTGACATGCCAATCAGCTAATCAACTCAAAACACCTGCAAAGGTTTCCTGAGCCTTCAAAATGGTCTCTCAGTTTGGTTCACTAGGCTACACAATCATGGGGAAGACTGCTGATCTGACAGTTCATTGCAGGAAGACAATCATTGACACCCTTCACAAGGAGGGTAAGCCACAAACATTCATTGCCAAAGAAGCTGGCTGTTCACAGAGTGCTGTATCCAAGCATGTTAACAGAAAGTTGAGTGGAAGGAAAAAGTGTGGAAGAAAAAGATGCACAACCAACCGAGAGAACCGCAGCCTTATGATTGTCAAGCAAAATCGATTCAAGAATTTGGGTGAACTTCACAAGGAATGGACTGAGGCTGGGGTCAAGGCATCAAGAGCCACCACACACAGACGTGTCAAGGAATTTGGCTACAGTTGTCGTATTCCTCTTGTTAAGCCACTCCTGAACCACAGACAACGTCAGAGGCGTCTTACCTGGGCTAAGGAGAAGAAGAACTGGACTGTTGCCCAGTGGTCCAAAGTCCTCTTTTCAGATGAGAGCAAGTTTTGTATTTCATTTGGAAACCAAGGTCCTAGAGTCTGGAGGAAGGGTGGAGAAGCTCATAGCCCAAGTTGCTTGAAGTCCAGTGTTAAGTTTCCACAGTCTGTGATGATTTGGGGTGCAATGTCATCTGCTGGTGTTGGTCCATTGTGTTTTTTGAAAACCAAAGTCACTGCACCCATTTACCAAGAAATTTTGGAGCACTTCATGCTTCCTTCTGCTGACCAGCTTTTTAAAGATGCTGATTTCATTTTCCAGCAGGAATTGGCACCTGCCCACACTGCCAAAAGCACCAAAAGTTGGTTAAATGACCATGGTGTTGGTGTGCTTGACTGGCCAGCAAACTCACCAGACCTGAACCCCATAGAGAATCTATGGGGTATTGTCAAGAGGAAAATGAGAAACAAGAGACCAAAAAATGCAGATGAGCTGAAGGCCACTGTCAAAGAAACCTGGGCTTCCATACCACCTCAGCAGTGCCACAAACTGATCACCTCCATGCCACGCCGAATTGAGGCAGTAATTAAAGCAAAAGGAGCCCCTACCAAGTATTGAGTACATATACAGTAAATGAACATACTTTCCAGAAGGCCAACAATTCACTAAAAATGTTTTTTTTATTGGTCTTATGATGTATTCTAATTTTTTGAGATAGTGAATTGGTGGGTTTTGTTAAATGTGAGCCAAAATCATCACAATTAAAAGAACCAAAGACTTAAACTACTTCAGTCTGTGTGCATTGAATTTATTTAATACACGAGTTTCACAATTTGAGTTGAATTACTGAAATAAATGAACTTTTCCACGACATTCTAATTTATTGAGATGCACCTGTATTACGATATCGGTGAACTACGTAAGACCAACAATTTGCGAAATAATTACAATGTCTGAATAGGAAAATAAGACGAACGCATAGAACAAACACTTGGCTAAATATTGTATTAGTATTAGCTGTATGTAACTTTAAATATTAATTATATATTATATATTTTATATTTAATTTGAAACATTGTTTCAAATAATTTAAATAAAAACATTAATTATAAATATTAATTAATACAATTATTTAATATGAAAAATACATTTAAATATGTAATTTATGATATGAATTTTTTTGTATATATTAATAAAAAAATAAAGACATCGAATATAAATATAAATTAATAAAAACTATTAATATAAATGAAAAATCATGGACAGTAAATGTATATCAAATTGAATGTAAAAATATTACATATTAATACAAATTAAAACACTGAATATAAATTAATAAAAATGTTTAAATGAAAATTATGTCATTTAAATATTAATTTCATATGATATTTTATATTTAATGTGTTAAATACATTAAATATAAATATGAATTAATACAAATATTTAATATGAAAAAATAAATACATTTTAATAATTAATATGTAACTATTTTTGTTTATTATTTGACATTAATGTAAATTCTTTTTTATATTACAGTAGCAAGTGTCAGGTGAATTTGTGCCGAAATACCAAGTTTATTTGGATGCAGGGCCTTTGGTGTCAACAACAAAAGATATTTGAGGCGTTTTCCTCTCCCTTTTTAACTATGCACGATTGTATGGTTGGTTGTATTTTATGTGCATTTAGCATTGTTTTATTCCTTGCTGTCCAGAAATGTATCACAACAGAACTGCAACCCACCAGTTCAGAACCGGTACAATACAGCAATACAACAAAATACAATTACAGTATCAACCGTATTTACTATGGAATAGTAGCAGATCATTTTGATCTCTAACAGCCATTAATGCATCTGTATATTATGTGTATGTAGGTACATATTCCTGATTATAAGCAGATGTGCAATGGGTGTATATTCAACACAGAGCTCCCAGTATTGCACACGTATGATGGTTTTTATTTAAAAAACATTGATACTGCTGGAATGATCTACGCTACATAAGGTGTTTTCGTGAAGAAAAAAAGTCTCTCCACACATAGGCGGTTTTAATTGACTGTTTGGCTCTTAAATCTAATCCTAGTTTATCCTTTGTAAAATGTTTTTTTTGTTTGTTTTTTTTTTCAGCCCTCCAAGGCCCTTTCGGTTTCCCAAAAGGTAAGATTGCTGTTTCTATCTTTGAATTATTTCTAGACATAAGACTTATAAGCACTTATCTAAATTGTAGTGGACAAAAGGGATCCAATTAAGAAAATAACTGCTCTCAGAATTTTTTTTCCACTGCATGTTTTGCACCTAAAGAAGACTGATAAACATGTTTAAAGCAATGTGCAGAACAATACAGGTAACATAATACTAGCAACCACTCAGAACACCTTAGCAACATGACATCAACCCCCATAGGATCATGGTGGCGACTTCAGAAAGCGTCTTCAAAAAATGTAAAATGATACTTTGTTTAATCTTATCCTCTCCATTTATTGCTGTGATTTAGATGAGGATTAAATTGTCAAATTAACACAAGCGTATTTTTTTTTTTTTGCGTTTAATATGAAAAAAGTTTAATATATATATATATAAAAATATTGAATGTAAATATAAATCAGTAGAAATATTTAATATAAAAAAAAATCACATTTTAATATTAATTTACTATTTAACTTAGTTTATATTGAATATTTAATGTGAAAAATATTACATATGATAAAAAATAAAAACACTGAATATAAATTAATAAAATTAAATTAAAATTGGAAAATAAAAATTTTAAATATTAATTTTATATTTAAAATGAAACAATGTTTCAAATAAAAACATTAAATATAAATTAATTCAAATATTTAATATGAAAAAATAGATTTTAATATTGAATTAATATTTAACTATTTATTTATATTAAAAATAAAAACATTGAATATAAATTAATAAAAACTATTAATATAAATGAAAAATCATAGACAGTAAATATATATATACACACACACACACACAACGATCAGCCACAACATTAAAAGCACCTGCCTAATATTGTGTAGGTCCCCCTCATGCTGCCAAAACAGCACCAACCCGCATCTAAAAATAGCATTCAGAGATGATATTCTTCTCAGCACAATTGTACAGAGCGGTTATCTGAGTTACCGTAGACTTTGTCAGTTCAAACCAGTCTGGTCATTCTCTGTTGAACTCTCTCATCAACAAGGTGTTTCCGTCCACAGAACTGCTGCTCACTGGATGTTTTTTTGTTTTTGGCACCATTTGGAGTAAATTCTAGAGACTGTTGTGTGTGAAAATCCCAGGAGATCAGCAGTTACAGAAATACTCAAACCAGCCCGTCTGACAGAGTCTACAGTAACTCAGATAACCACTCTGTACAATTGTGGTGAGAAGAATATAATCTCTGAATGCTATTTTTAGATGCGGGTTGGTGCTGTTTTGGCGGCACGAGGGGGACCTACACAATATTAGACAGGTGGTTTTAATGTTGTGGCTGATCGGTGTATATAATTTTAAATGTAACAAATATTACGTATTAAAAAAATTAAAACACTGAATATAAATTAATAAAAATATTTAATATGAAAATGTAATGTCATTTTAAATATTGCATATTATACATTTAATATGAAACAATGTTTCAAAAACATTACATATAAATATGAGTTAATACAAATAATATTAAATTCATATTTAACTTTTTTATATTTATTATTTGATTTTTTTTTTTTTTTTTTTAAGATTAATACAAATAAAAACATTGAATATAAATATAAATTTGATAACTATTAATATAAATAAAAAATCATGGTCAGGATATATATACATATATATCCTCCTTGAACCTTTCACTGTTTCAGTTATGCAGAGCTCATTGCTGATTGGCCGGTGGTGGTGTTGGGGGTGTGTACTGTGCTCATCGTCGTTTGTGCTCTGGTCGGTATCCTAGTGCCTGACCTGCCGGACTTCTCAAATCCTCTGCAGGTGAGCAGCAGCAATATTTCCTGTGTTCTCTTTAGGAAATAAAGAGTAGGGATTGTACCATAGTATCAGATGGTAATACCATTGTATTTTGACATAAACTGTTGTCATTTCTCTTAACTAGGGTTTTGAACCAAGAGGCACTGCAATAGGCCAACGACTTGTAACGTGGAATAACATGGTGAAAAACACGGGATACAAAGCAACACTGGCCAACTACCCCTTCAAATACGCAGATGAGCAGGCCAAAAGGTAACAGAGTCCATTTGTTATCTGATAACCATATTTTCCCATGCTTATTCATCCAGAAAAACAGTTGATGAATGATGACTGCCAAACGTGGATCCTCAGTGCACCCTGAAATCTTAGCTCTCCGAGGGTTAAAGCCTCTGTAATGAGAGCTGTGTTGGCTGTATCATGACTCGTCTGATCCAGGTCATTGTTAGCTTGATTACAGTTCATTACAACCTGTCTGAATAAGAATGAGTGTGTCTGTATGACACGGCTACATCGCCGCATGTGCTCCCTGATTAAAGACTTCCTGTCTGTGGGACAGGATGTGCTGTCAGCAGCATTCCTGCTCTCTGTCAATGAAGATGATAACAGTCATTTTAATCGCACATCTCTAATAGCAACAATGTGAGGAGGGTTTGCCCTGACTGAAATTGTATGCTGTCTCATAGTAGTTAGTCAGGGATTTATTGCATTGAGGCCATCTACGTCCGACAGGGATTAGAATGTGTGTTGTAAACCTCAAGATTTCGGAGATATACCCTAACTTTTCCCATTAAAAAACCATTAGTTTATCATGAGAGATCCATGCTTTATATAGTACAGATCCCACTGAGAGTACTTGTTCATTTTGTTTTGTTCAGGATTTCTTAAATTGTTTAATTTGCAAATACTATCCTGTGTTTCAGTCACCAAGATGACAGGTGGTCAGAAGATCACTATGACCGAAAGAAAAGACAAGCCGAGTGGGATTTCAGCAAAGACAGTTTCTTTTGTGATGTACCGGGTTAGTTTCTATTTTTCTATCTGTCTTTCTGTTTGTCTGTCTGTCTAAAATGCATCCTACAGAAGTGAGACAAGGCAACATTAGCTCAAATGTGCCACCTGCAGGACAATAAAGGAAGGTTTAGGACATCTGGTTTTAGTGTTTAACTACCAAATGTTGTCTCTCAACAGGTGACAGTTATTCCAGAATTGTATTTGCCTCTGCGGAGGGGAAGAACTTGTGGAATATACAGGCCATAAAATCCATGTGCAATTTTGACAATACACGGGTACGTACTGTTGTTTTGCTAAATTAAATTGTACCCTGGGTTATTATAGTTCTGAAAATGTCACTAGTTTTTATTTAGATTTTGCATTTTGGCATTTTATTTTAATTCCAGTTTCGTTTTAATTGTTCATGTATAGTTCTTATTTTGTTTTTAACTTCAGAATTGGCTCGTTTCAGTGTTGGGTTTAGTTTTCCCTTATACCATTGCATATAACATTCTCTTATATCATTGCATCATAAAGCATTTCTGTTATGATGACATGCACAACACTTAATCAAAACATGCAACAAGCGCACTATGATTTGGTCAAACAGCCGCCTGCATGATTGCCATGAAAACAACCAATGAAAGTTCTTATGTAGATGGATGGTAATTTTTTACAGAATACACCAATATTACCAGAAATACCAATACACCACAATATGAGAGATTAATTCATTTGGAGCATCCAACATTTATTGAAAATACGAGTGTTATACATCTATATTTAGTGCACATGTAGATTTTCTTCATTTTTATTTTAGCTAATGATATTAATGTTTCACAGTTTTTTCTTTGTAATAGTTGATTTTTAACTGTAATAACCCTAATTATATCAGTTGCAGATTCATACAGTGGAATAAATGTCATGTAGGAAATATGTGTGCTGGTGTTTCACTGTTTTTCACGCTTGGTCTTTCAGGTTCGTTCTCATCCGCAGTATCTGGATTTGTGTCAGCGCACCACTGCTGCCTCCTGCTGTCCAAGCTGGACGCTCGGGAACTACATAGCTGTCTTGACAAACAAGTCCTCCTGTCATAAGATCACAGAGCGTGATGTTTCACATACTCTAAAGATCCTGCGCTCCTGTGCCAAGTATTATCACAACGGCACTCTTGGCCCAGAGTGCTGGGACGTTAACACCCGCAAGAAGGACCTGAAGTGTGGCAGCGTGCCTCGGAAGTGTACAAAATACAACGCTGTTTATCAGATCTTTCACTTTTTGGTGGACAAAGACTTCCTGAATCCAAAGAACACGGACTACCTTCCACCGAACCTGAAATACAGCATGCTGTTTTCTCCAACTGAGAAAGGAGAAACAATGATGAACATTTACTTGGACAACTTTGAGAACTGGAACTCGTCTGATGGGATCACAACCATCACGGGAATCGAATTTGGCATCAAACACAATTTGTTTCAAGACTATCTACTAACAGATACCATGTACCCTGCAATAGCTATCGTAATAGTGTTAGTGGTCATGTGTGTCTACACCAGATCAGTGTTTATAACCCTTATGACCATGTTTGCCATCATTAGTTCGCTAATCGTCTCATACTTCCTGTACCGTGTGGTCTTCAACTTTGACTTCTTCCCCTTTATGAATCTCACTGCGCTCATCATACTGGTCGGAATTGGCGCTGATGATGCGTTCGTGCTTTGCGACGTATGGAACTACACAAAGTTGGACAAGCCCAACTCTGAGCTCTCAGAGACCGTTAGTGTCACGCTTCAGCATGCAGCACTTTCAATGTTTGTGACCAGTTTCACGACGGCTGCTGCCTTCTATGCCAACTACGTGAGCAACATCACTGCCATTCGCTGCTTCGGCGTGTATGCAGGTACTGCTATCTTGGTTAACTACATACTGATGGTCACCTGGCTGCCAGCTGTGGTGGTCCTACATGAGCGATACCTGGTCAGCCTCTTCACCTGTTCACGGTTACAACACCAGCAGACATCTGGCAACACAACGTTTTGGACAAACCTGTGCCAGACAGTCAACAAATGTCTTTTTGCTATTTCAGAGGCCTCTGGGATTTTCTTTGATAAAGTATTGCCTTGCATTGTGATAAAATTGCGCTACTTGTGGCTCTTGTGGTTCATGGCCATAACAGTGGGCGGTGCTTATGTTGTTTGTGTGAACCCAAAGATGAAACTTCCATCTCTTGAGCTGTCCGAATTTCAAGTATTCCGCTCCTCGCATCCATTCGAACGCTATGACGCAGAGTACAAAAAACTCTTCATGTTTGAACGCGTCAACCATGGAGAAGACCTCCACATGCCAATCACCATCATTTGGGGAGTAACTCCGGTTGACAATGGAGATCCCCTGAACCCCAAAAACAAGGGTAAACTGACTCTTGACACGACCTTCAACATCTCTAATCCTGCTAGTCAGATGTGGATTCTCAATTTTTGCCAGAAGCTGAGGAACCAAAGCTTTGTTTTTCAATCTGAGGAGCAAGACTTTACCAGCTGCTTCATGGAGACGTTCAAGCAATGGATGGAGAACCAAGACTGCGATGAAGCTCCAGTCTATCCCTGTTGTAGTCAGTCTACATTCCCTTACAAACAAGACGTCTTTGAGTTGTGCATCAAACGGGCCATAATGGAGCTCGACAGAAGCACCATCTACCACCTCGACAGCAAGACACCAGGTCCAAGGTTCGACATCAACGACACAATTAGAGCAATTGTACTTGAGTTTCAAAGTACCTACCATTTCACGTTGGCGTATGAGAAGATGCATCAGTTTTACAAAGAAGTGGATGCCTGGATTGAGGAGGAACTGAGGGATGCTCCTGATGGACTCAGCTATGGGTGGTTTGTAAGCAACCTGGAATTCTACGACCTTCAGGACAGCCTGTCGGATGGCACTCTTATTGCTATGGCGCTCTCGGTGGTGGTAGCCTTCAGTGTGATGCTCCTGACCACTTGGAACATCATCATCAGTCTCTACGCCATCATCTCCATTGCTGGAACCATATTTGTCACAGTTGGATCACTGGTGCTTCTGGGCTGGGAACTGAATGTGCTTGAGTCGGTGACCATTTCGGTTGCTGTAGGGCTATCTGTGGACTTTGCCGTCCATTACGGCATAGCGTATCGCCTAGCACCAGAACCAGACAGAGAAGGGAAGGTGGTCTTCTCCTTGAGCAGAATGGGCTCGGCTATAGCCATGGCAGCCCTCACCACCTTTGTAGCTGGCGCGATGATGATGCCCTCCACAGTTCTGGCCTACACCCAACTCGGCACCTTCCTGATGCTGATCATGTGCATTAGTTGGGCCTTTGCAACGTTTTTCTTTCAATGCATGTGTCGTTGTCTTGGTCCTCAGGGCACGTGTGGACAGATTCCTTTGCCAAAGAAACTCCAGTGTTATGCTTTCGCGGAGCACATACCTGAAACTCAATCCAGTCAGAACCAAGGCAAGCTTTGCTACACAAGCAAGTACCAGATGGATAACTCAAGAGGAGAGGGTGGACTTGAACATTACGAGCTTGAGCCATTGGCGCTGAACATCAGAAATTACGAAAAAGCCACCAATGAAGACCAGCAAGCATGTACGCAATTGCACAATGGAGTTTCCCATCACGCAAGCTTATGTGCACCCAACGCTGATCCAAGAGAACCAATCCATGACCTTGATAATGGCTTACCAGGTACAGAACTTCAACATCTTCATCCGTACACGTACAGTACAAGATGCAGCTGTAAAAACTCGATGCCTCGGTATATAAGAGACCAACAAAGAGCTCAATACAATCACTGCAACCAATCTGAAGAAACCCAATGTAAACCGTTAGCAACCAATCACTTACATGTGAGACACAACCCTCAGTCCACACGGGACTGGGTGAACAATGACTGTTACATGAAATGTGGTCACATCCATCATTGCTCGCAAAGTCCAACATCAAGGCAGGCCAATCACAGGTGTTTTCCTGGTGGATACAACATGCATGCCGTGCAACTTTTGCATCAGGCAATGTTGTCGGATACGTCAGTGCAAGACGAGTCCAATATTAGGGCGTGTGGCCTGAATTCGCCTTTACCGGAAAGCTTATGCTTACCAGCTCACATTCAGTGTTGTGCAACAACGGACTCAACTAAAGTCTGTACAGTTAATCATGACACAGGGGACCAAGTGTTAAGTTCTCAGAGCCCTCAAAAGCTACCATGGAACCATGTAAAAACAAAAGTAAATGGCACTTGTGTTTTGATACAGGACAGTTGTGAGACTCAAGAACATGTTCCAGTCGTGCCGGAAGAAAGTGCCAAATGCAATCAGAATAGCAAAGACAATAATGAAAGGGTGGAGCCCGTCTCTCCCAAAATATTTAGTTGTTTTAAGAAGTCTGTAAAAGCGAAGTGCAATTCTGTAGAGTATCACAAGCCAAAAACCAGCGTGCCTACTATTGCCATTCATTCAAAAGCCTCATCTGAGAGTTTATGCTAATATTTGAAAGGAAAAAGTGGCATTTAATGGGGTAGTCCCCTCAGTTTCTTGTGTTGTTTTGTATGGCTTTCATACAGGTGTGAAACAAAATGACAGAAATGGCATTTTCTGAAAATGGGTTATTCAGTGTCAACTCAACCAATTTAGTTTATCTTTTTTTTTTTCTG
This sequence comes from Myxocyprinus asiaticus, assembly GCF_019703515.2. NCBI lineage: Eukaryota > Metazoa > Chordata > Actinopteri > Cypriniformes > Catostomidae > Myxocyprinus > Myxocyprinus asiaticus. Next base: position 45,528,342 of record NC_059362.1, on the reverse strand, counting down.
GTGAAATGCTTGCATAAATAATGATAAAAGCCAAAATATAAAATGCCATTAATCAATATTTACTCCGTAATCCAATATTTTCCCAAAGGGGGGGTCAAAGTGACAATTTTGGGCCTATGATTTAAGGCAAAATATAGAAAAAAAAAAACATTACAGGTACTCCAACTTTGAAAAAACAGCACAGTGTTTTTTATTTATTTTTGACTCACACCATTGGCATATAATGCAACAATTAGACCTACATATCTTTGTGTAAAAATTAAATAATAATGCTGCCACCTGTCTAAGGTTATTTTGTTTTTACCTGTAGTTTTGAACCAAAATCATAGGCGAAAATTGTCATTGACACCCCTCAAATTAATGGATTACTCAGTAAATATTTATCCATGGCATTTAATATTTCAGCTTTGATCATCAATAATGTTTATTCAGAAAAAGGATTACAAAATCTAAAATAACAGGGAAGGGGAAGTTTTTTAAATTTGGTTGATTTGACACTGAATAACCGTAGCTCACCATCCCTTGAATGAGATATTACCATATTGTTGACATTTATTTCTGTGCAATCAAGTGGGAGAAAAAAGAAAACTGGTGGATTCATGACACTTATGTATATGTGAATATTAACACGAAATCAAGCCATCAAAGCATTCATGACTCGTTCATATTTGTACACGAAGTCTGGTTAAAAGAGGCATAAATTTGCCCTACATGCGGTATTGTCATTATTTTAGTTTTTGTTTTGTTTTTTTACATTTTCACACGTCTAGCCACAAGCCATCAATTTTAAATGGAAACAGAAAAACACACTTTATTTTCCTATACATTTCATATGAACGTGTGTGTGTATATATAAATATATATATTTGTATGTGTGTGTGTCGTGTATGTATTTGAGTCATGCAGTTTGTTGATGCTGATTTGAACGTTTCGCCTGTAAAGTTTTAAATAATTTTACAAGTAAACTCCAGTAGTTTCTGTGATGGCTATTTTTAAGGCTGATTGACTGCATTGTTTCAAAGTCCTCAGTTCCTTCCAGTTTCTTTGGTGGTTGAAAGGCAGCCAAAATCTCCACCTTCTGCAGTGAGCAAACATTACATTTGCCTCAGGATTTCACAGAAATTGAGTCACGACAGCAGAAAAAAAAAACCTATTTCACTATAAACTAAAGAAAAACACTTTTGCCAAATACACATGTGAATTAAAGGGATAGTTAAAAAAAATCTGTCGTCATTTATTACAGTTGAAGTCAGAAGTTTACATGCACATAGGTTGAAGTCATTAAAACTCCTTTTTTAACCACTGCACAGATTTAATATTAGCAAACTATAGTTTTGGCAAGTCGTTTAGGACATCTGCTTTGTGCATGACACGAGTAATTTTTCGAACAATTGTTTACAGACAGATTGTTTCACTTTAAATTGACTATATCACAATTCCAGTGGGTCAGAAGTTTACATACACTAAGTTAACTGTGCCTTTAAGCAGCTTGGAAAATTCCAGAAAATGATGTCAAGCCTTTAGGAAATTAGCCAATTAGCTTCTGATAGGAGGTGTACTGTATTGGAGGTGTACCTGTGGATGTATTTTAAGGCCTACCTTCAAACTCAGTGCCTCTTTGCTTGACAGGATGGGAAAATCAAAAGAAATCAGACCTCAGAAAACAAATTGTGGACCTCCACAAGTCGGGTTCATCTTTGGGAGCAATTTCCAAATGCCTGAAGGTACCACGTTCATCTGTACAAACAATAGGACACAAGTATAAACACCATGGGACCACGCAGTCAACATACCGCTCAGGAAGGAGACGCATTCTGTCTCCTAGAGATGAACGTAGTTTGGTGCGAAAAGTGCAAATCAATCCCAGAACAACAGCAAAGGACCTTGTGAAGATGCTGGAGGAAACAGGTAGACAAGTATCTATATCCACAGTAAAACGAGTCCTCTATCAACATAACCTGAAAGGCTGCACAGCAAAGAAGAAGCCACTGCTCCAAAACCACCATAAAAAAGCCAGACTACAGTTTGCAAGTGCACATGGGGACAAAGATCTTACTTTTTGGAGAAACGTCATCTGGTCTGATGAACCAAAAATGTAACTGTTTGGACATAATGACCATCGTTATGTTTGGAGGAAAAAGGGTGAGGCTTGCAAGCCGAAGAACACCATCCCAACTGTGAAGCATGGGGGTGGCAGCATCATATTGTGGGGGTGCTTTGCTGCAGGAGGGACTGGTGCACTTCACAAAATAGATGGCATCATGAGGAAGGAAAATGATGTGGATATATTGAAGTAACATCAAGACATCAGTCAGGAAGTTAAAGCTCTGTCGCAAATGGGTCTTCCAAATGGACAATGACCCCAAGCATACCTCCAAAGTTGTGACAAAATGGCTTAAGGACAACAAAGTCAAGGTATTGGAGTGGCCATCACAAAGCCCTGACCTCAATCTGATAGAAAATGTGTGGGCAGAACTGAAAAAGTGTGTACGAGCAAGGAGGACCTACAAACCTGACTCAGTTACACCAGTTCTGTCTGGAGGAATGGGCCAAAATTCCAGCAGCTTATTGTGAGAAGCTTGTGGAAGGATCCCCAAAAGATTTGACCCAAGTTAAACAATTTAAAGGCAATGCTACCAAATACTAACAAAGTGTATGTAAACTTCTGACCCACTGGAAATGTGACGAAAGAAATAAAAGCTGAAATAAATCATTCTGTCTACTATTATTCTGATATTTCACATTCTTAAAATAAAGTAGTGATCCTAACTGACCTAATACAGGGAATGTTTTCTATGATTAAATGTCAGGAATTGTGAAAAACTGAGTTTAAATGTATTTGGCTGAGGTGTATGTAAACTTCTGACTTCAAATGTATATAATTCCAAACATCAGGAGATGTTGGGCAGAATTTTAGGGGCTGACCATTCACTCTTATTGTATGGAAAAAAGTTGTAATAAAAAATTGGTTACTGTTAACATTCTGCCTAACTTCTCTTTTTGTGTTCCTCATCTCCTGTCATACGGTTTTAGAACAATATGCAAATAAATAAGTGATGACAATATTGTCTGTTTTGGGTGAACTAATCAATATTCCCCAAATACTACAATGAAACACTAAATACAATTACTAATATGCACACTTTTTAATATGTTTTTAGTTGTTTAATTTCGACCGATAAATGGCGCCATCAGCTTACATTTTAGTTAACAGGCATTCATACTTACGTGAGATGTTTAGATTGTTCTTTGAAAAAATAGAAAGGAAGCAATTATTTATTGGACACTTAAATACATCTGTTGATCTCTAATGTCTTTTTTAGGAGTGCTAGGCATTGTCCTGTCATTATTAAACATGCTTTTTAAATATGAGACAGTGACATAACTTGCATCACAAACATTTTGTTGAAACAAGTGTGCCATTTGTGTCGGTGATGTGAAGTGGATTTTTTGTGTATCGTATCCATAATCATTCTTAAGAAAGGACTGAATGAATATTATTTATATATATATATATAACATATATTACAACCTTCCATTGTCTTAATTTCTAAAATGTGCCAATACCTTGATTGTTAGAAATATTTGGTGGAAATATCCTAGTGCAAAAAGCATTTAGCAGAATTTTGCGTTGTGTTTCACTTTTAAAGTCAAATTATTTTTAGTGTCAACGTGAATTTTTTTTTAACCTAATTTACTTCTATACAAATTCCTGGGCAATATTCTCAGTGCACGTTATTAAACCCCTGAGACCCCGCGTACACCTGCGTGGACATTACGTTTTGGCTTCTATATATGCAACGCTTAAATTTATTTCATTTAAACCAACTGATCTCTCTTCAGGAGACTCTGAGCTGTCAGTAAAGGGTTAAACTTTCAACGTACAGAGTCATGTGATCAAACAATATGGCGTCGATCACAGAGGAGTTTGTGTTTGGGAGAAACATCAACAAAACTACATCTGGTAAGAAACCTAATTTAGTTTTTACACTGAAACTTATTTGAGTCAAAATATTAGAGTCTCTATTTTCATCCGATATGCCATTTTTTTTAAGTTTGAGCAATTTATGGCGAAATGGCATGCTTATAAACACAATGACCACATACGTGGACTGTATGCTCAGTTTCAGTTCAAATATCCTAGATTAACTGTCTGTGCATTATTATATTGAGAATTAATGGATGCATCCATAAAACATTTGATGTATTTAAAATTTCACAACTTAGTCCCACTGTCCACATATGTGGACATAAATTATTAGGAAAACTGTTTGGTTTATTTTTTTGCATGTATCTTTGGGGCTAATATTTACAAATCAAAAAAGGGAATGGAAAAAGCACGCAGGGGTCTCGGGAGGTAAAAAAAATCTCGTCTTCATAATTCATTAAAATACGATAATTTGCTCTGCCAGCAACTTTCCTTTCGACTGTCTGCACAAAGGCCATGTGTGTGGGTAAAACTGCGTTAACCAATAGCCAAATAGCTATTTAGTTATTGTTTCAAGCTACTATTGTCTTTTTTCACCTTTTTGAATGTCCTGTTTCACTCAGAAATACAGCACACTGCACTGGTAAAATAGGTTGTGATTGCCATTTCATGTTGACTTTAAAAAAGTACGAGATGTTTGAAATAGGTGATATTTGGACACACAATGTTTGATTTTTATCGCAGTATGATTGATTCAACATGATGTGCCAATTTACACATCCCCTTGAAAACAGAAAAAAGAAAGGTGGTATTCCTTTAATATTAATATTTACCTTAAAGGTAAGAAAATACTTTAATTTGAGGTATGCCAGTGTTATAGAGATATGTCATTTGTAATACAAATACAAATGTCTCACTAAAGATGAATGTTCAGTAATCATTTCACTGACCTTTAGTTACCACATCTAAAATTCATACTACTGCGTGTTTTGAATAAAACTAAATAAACTTTTTTAACAATGCATTCATTTTTGTATTATGTCAAGCTTTTTGTACTGTCAAACATAGAAAACAGGTCAACAGTGTTTGTATCGATAGAAATCTGCAAGAGCTGAGAACCTTGTCAGGAGCAAAGAAGGTGTTTTATTCATTTAGACTTATTTTTGTAGTAATTTCTAAGATGCTGTAAATGTAATGCATATTTGTATGTATTGTGGAATTGCCATGTAATATCATTCAGTCAGTAAAGCATGATAGGAATAGAAAAACCATCATGTATTTGTTCATATCAGTGACACTCAACTTAAGGTTATAAGGTCAGTTATATATGTAACTTTACCTGTGTTTTGAAATAGTGGTTTATGATCTTGTTTTTCAAAAGAAGCAGGAAATTAAAATTTAAAGGTCATTCTTTGGTCAGCTTAGAGCGTGTTAATAATAGCTTTGCTGTGTTGCCTTTAATGTAGTGTGCATTATTAAAATGACGGGATCTGCACATGAAATTAGGCCGGATGACATTGTGAGGTCACCAATATATCATAATGACAACCACAAAATACCACATATTTCCAGTATGTCCAATAAGTACACAGGCACACAAAGTTAATAACTATTAATTAATATATCACAATATATAATGAATAATAGAGATAGAAAAGCTGCCTAAAGGTTGTACAAAGATGTGTAAATAAGCACAATGACAGAATTTTCTTTGCTTTTTTTTTTTTTTTTTTTTTTTTTTTTTTTTTTTTTGGTGAACACTTACAATGGAAGTGAATGGGGGCCAAACCGTAAACTGTTTCAAAAGTATAGACACAAGACGTAAACAATATGTGTGTTAACATGATTTTAGTGTGATAAAATCACTTACTAACCGCTTCTGTTATATTAACGTTATATCCAATTTTACAGCTTCGTTGCCATGACGATGTTATTTCAACGAACCCTAAAATGACTGTAAAAATTATGATTTGAACAGCTTTACAGCTCAAATAATGCACACATTTTAACAGAAGAATTCATGTAAGTGCTTTTATAAAATTATAAGCTTCACATTTCTGCCTTTAAACCCTCCAAAAATTGGCCCCATTGACTTCCATTGTAAGTGTCTCACTGTAACCACAGTTTATGCTTTTTTAAAGAAAAGCACGGACGAGTCAAAATTTTTGGTGCTAATAAACATATCACAAATGCTGCTGATTGAGCTTAACTTGGATTGAACCCAGAATATTCCTTGAAGTTAATAGACTTTTGTAGAACAAGTGTATCTTACACACTGTTTGCTTAAGATCAAAGTTCAGTGACAGAAAACATGCAATTCACAAAAACACTCCAGCTACTGAAGAAATCTTAGACATTTGTACTATGAAATTTATCAAGCGCATCCACTGGATATAGGACTATTAATCATCCGATTTATATGTATATATAGTTTGACATATTTACTATAAAGCTCATGTCTAATAATAAGTGAGAGATGGTTTAGTCTTATCAGTTTGATCAGTAATGTTACAGTAAACAGTCTCCAAAGACTTTGATGTGTCTAAAATCAGCACACGATCAATGAACCATAAGGTTTTATAAAAAAGACTAACAGAATTTCAGTAGATTGTCGAATCTGTATTTAAATCAATAGTTACATTTAATATACAGTAGTTAAATGTTAGATCAATCATATTTTAAATATATATAAAATCAACTATTTTAATGGTTAAAATAGACAAAAGGCAACAAGGGACAAAAGTCAAGAGTTCAATAACTCTGTAAGTGTGTACAAGTAAAGAAACAAGACATTTGATCATCGTTTGATGATCTAGGAGTGGAACGGACCTTCTTTTGACCCATTGTGAATTCATATCAGTCTGATTAATAAGGACAAAACTAACTTGACCCTTATATATAATCTCCTAAAAGCATTTGTACTTACAAAATGTCCACATGAGGGACTGCTGCTGAATATCCTTCAGTTCATCATGTGTTTCATACATTATCAAAATTACACTGCTGTGTCTGCATGAACATGTGCTGCTTCAGGTTTTGTTTCAACCTGCTTGTCTTTTCCTTTAGCTTTTATTTGCTTAACCTTGGTGTCTTTTCTGATTATATGTAAAAGTTGGTCATAAAACCACTCTAAGTCCTGACTGTCATCGGGCCAAAGAAGGTATCTTCTGTTCTCAATGTAAGATCTCACTTGTTTGTACTTCAGTAACCTGTACTGGGGTATGTTCCCCACAACCAACACCACCAGAATGTCCTTAAGGTCATCTTCCATCCTATTATTTGCCAGGGTGAAGGTTTCCAAGCACCAGCCGTCCTTCAGGAAATGTTCAGACACCACACAGAGTATTTTGCGACTACTCTGGATAGCGTTTCGCATGTTGGAAAGATGGTCCTCTCCAGGTATGAAGTCTCGCTCCTCGAAGCAACAGTGGAGCACATTCTGTTTGGAAAACTGAGAGTCGAGTCTCTTCAACAGTGCTCTCTCCACCCACTTCATATCATTGGAACTGAAGCAAAGATACACATCGTACAAGAATTGGTCAGGTTCAGGATCCTCTCGCTTTCCATCCACAAGTTTGGTAATCAGTTGTTTGTAAAGCTTGAAGAAGTAGCCACGACTACGGACGTAAACGATGGCACTGGTCGTGAGTAATATGATCAATGTGGCACAGCAGATGAAAAGCACAAGCCTCAGTTTTTCAGTAGTCTTCTCTTCCACGTCATCCTCACATTGTATGTTTGATGTCAACACAGGAACCATGTACTGATCCTCAGGACATGTCACATTTGCAACCAGGTGCACAAAGATGACATTGGCTTGATTTAGCCACTTTTGGAAATCTCTTGGGTTGCAATCACAATGGAATAGGTTGTTCAAGGCTGATGTAAGTGAGGGTGCTAAAGACAGAATGAAGGGAATTCAAGTTGAGATTAAGAGTTTGTAGACTTTTAGGGAGTATACCATTAGGGATGTACTTCAAAAGTTGAAGGACAAATCTAAAAAGATCAGAGGGGTAAGGCCTTTGAAAATGTCTTTAGGGAGTGACTGTAGCAAGTTGGAACGTAGAGAGAGCTGTTCTAACTGATGAAGATTGTTAAACACATCTAAACATTTTCCTTCTGACCAGATAAGCTCCAGACCTGTAACTGCAAGATCAAGGATTTGTAGTTTGTGTGAAAGCATGACAAATCTCTTATTATAACAATTCTGAAATGCATTACCTTGGAAAACGAGTTCCACAATTTGAGGATATTCCTGTAGCATTGTGTACAGATCTGACATGGAAGTTAATTTGTTGAAATGCAGATCGGCGTTGTGAACTTGTTGTCTCCCAAGTAGAGCTCCTCAATGTTTGGAAGGCTTGCCAGGTTATGTACAGATTTGAGAACATTTCCTGTTAAATTTAGACTGTGTAGATTTGGGAGCCCTTGCAATGATTGATATACAAGCATCTATATATGGTAATAAGACAAATCAAGTACCTCAAGCTTCTGTAGATTCAAAAATGTTTTCAAATCAATAGTACCCAGGACGTTTTTGGACAGGTTTATCTTTCGTAAATTTGTCATACCCAACCATGCATTGTTTTCAATCTTGCTGATCTTGTTTTGGGCTAATGTCATTTGTTCCAGATCTGATCTTGTCCCAGAAATATTGGATTTTGGCAGATTGAAAAGCTGAGAATAAGACTTTGTATTTTGGTACCCCTGATGGCATCAAAAAACCGCTGTGCCATGTTAACAGCGAAGCCATTTCTAGACAGATCCAATATAGTTATAGACATGTTCTTAAATGGGTTTCCACACTTGTCCCATCCTGACCAGTACTCGTTCATCTCTCGCAGTCTCACTGAGGACAGTTTTAGAAGAGTGAACTGTTTACCCTGAAAGTTGAGGAGGTCCTCCTCACAGATACTCTTGACGTTTAAGCGAGAGAGATCCAGTATGTGGAAACTTCTCATGTTTAAAAACAACGGGGCCGGCCGGATTCTTTCTATTTTATTATCACGCAAGACAAGCACCTCAAGAGACACCAGAGGTTTGAGGAAGTCACCAGACAGGATGGAGTCGTCTAAACTGCACTGTGTGAGAGAGAGAATCTGAAGGTTGAATAATCCATTGAATGCTCCTTTCTCCAATTGAAGCATGTGGTTGTAGCCCAGCTGAAGAGATATTAGATTGTTGAGTCTTCTGAATGTATTGTTTCTAATCAAAAGTCCTGGTGTTTGTTGCTCCATCCTGAGGACTTGTAGACCTTCAAGACGAGAAAAGGATGTTTCATTGAGTTCAGCAATGTTGTTGTTACTTAAGTCCACATTATCTACATATGCGGGCAGCTCTGGCACCTGATGAAGACCCCTATCTATGCAGACAGCACTATAGCCGTTAATTGAACACACTAAGGTGCATTTCACAACTTGAGAGCTAATGCATAGTCCAAGGAGTATCAGGGATAATGTGTGTTTTGTCGCCATCCTGAGATCACTGTGGAAAACAAAACCATTCAAACAAAATCATTTGTTTGCATTGTGGAATTTGTAACGATGAAAACTGTTGTTTTCTTTTATGGCGCTTTTTGTCCTTTTTGGAGTTTGACACCCCCTGTTCCCATTCACTTTCATTGTATAGAATATTCTGCAAAATAACACCCTTTGAATGCCACAGAAGAACAGTGTACAGTATATACATTTTTGAAACAACATGTGGGTAAGTAAATGATGACTATTATATTTTTGGGGTGAACTATTCCTTTAAAATTTGTGTTTCAAGTTTCTACATGCATCGGATTAAAAAAAAGTTATTGTGAAGAATGAATGCAAAGCAGATATCCCCAACAGTAAATTTAGCTTGGACTAAAACCACAAAACTGAATATATAAGACATCTAAAAGAGGCTATTTGTGTAGAACATTATTACATTGATGAGAAAGTCCAAAGTTCAGTGACTTTAGAGAAAAATGTTTAGTGCACCAAATTATATTATTGTAAATAAATGTCTTATTGCAAATCTGATTAAATATGATTGTTTTAAGCATCAATTCTGCAATATTACGAGCCATATAGCGACAAACGAACAGTCTGTCTTCGTATTTGGTTTCCATTTGGCGGAATGCGCTGAGTTCCTCTGTTCTCTCCTGGTTTCGCTCGTGTTTCCCAATATCTCACGTTCTGACTGTGACTCGTTTTCCGGTGAGGGCTCTTCTTGTGTAACTTCTAAACACTTGAAAATAACTCTACATGCATAGTGTTTTAAACAAATTTCGACTGTATTCATTTATTAAAGAAATGTAGAATTACATTGCCTAACATTTTTAACACTTTTTAACTCTTATGCAGACAATTTAATTCCGCTTTTTCTGTAGAAAAGCATTTGTGTGTGCTTAAAAGTAAAACATAGGGGGCCTGGGTAGCTCAGCAAGTACTGACGCTGACTACCACGCCTGGAGTCGTGAGTTCGAATCCAGGGCGTGCTGAGCGACTCCAGTCAGGTCTCCTAAGCAACCAAATTGGCCCGGTTGCTAGGGAGGGTAGAGTCACATGGGGTAACCTCCTCGTGGTTCTCGCTCTCGGTCGGGTGCGTAGTGAGTTGTGCGTGGATGCCGGGGAGAATAGTGTGAAGTCTCCACGGTAACACGCTCAACAAGCCACGTGATAAGATGTGCGGGTTGACGGTCTCAGGCGCGGAGGCAACTGAGATTCGTCCTCCGCCACCTGGATTGAGGCGAGTCATTACGCCACCACGAGGACTTAGAGCGCATTGGGAATCGGGCATTCCAAATTGGGGAGAAAAGGGAGAAAAAAACAGGAAAACATAGACTACACAGACAACAGAAAAACAATAGAGTTCTGCATAAATTAAAGATTGTTTATTCAGATTTGACTGTTTTTAAACCTGAAGCAAAATACGTTATAATTTAGATGAATGTTACATTTGCCAATGGCATGTTGCAATCGCTAGCATTACTGGAAGAAAAAGCGCGAGTGCTCACAATTCAAAAATTCACGGTCAGAAGAGACAAAACTGACAGAGACTGACTCATTGACGATTCACAAGGCTAAAAGTGCTCTTAAAGTGCTCTTTGCCAGAGATTTTTAACCCTGAAACAGTGATTTTAATGAGATAGCAAAGTTATAAGAACTGATATGATGTTTTTGTTTATAGGCAGACTAAATATGGAGGAAGAGATTTCCCTGCCATTCAGTGGTAAGAAATTAGCAGTCTGTTGTTCGCTACGTCTAAGTTTGTATTATTAAATCAAAAAGGTTTAAAGATTGAAATTGAAAGGTTTAAGATGTTTTAGACACTTTTAGCAGGTCAGCATGTGAGTGTGTGACTGGTAATAATTTATCATTTGCAAATCTTTTGGATGAAGGTGTTTGCTAAAGGAATATATGTAAAAGTAAATCGTTTCATACATTCACATAAATATTCATATGAAACCTCTATGAAGGGAGTTTATAATTACCTTCATAATGCAATTCATCCACAGTGGAACTGCGTTTATGTGATTGCTATTGTTCCAGCATTATAACATAGTAATTAAGCAAAGGTTACTCCAAGGTAACTCACATTACACTTAATACAGCAGCAATAGCTCTGGAACAACTTGAGGTTCATGCCTCTCTCAGTGGTGAAATCAATGATATAATTAATTTCTTACAGGGGTTGAAACAGCAACCTTCCAGCTCTGAGCCTCACTCAATTCATCCTGGAAGATAACGGGAAGAAGTGGAAATTTTCTGAAAGCTATGGACACGGATAACCTGAGAAGCAACAGGGACATCGTGAAGTCCAACGAACAGAAACTGGAAGTAGGCTACTATCTTTAAAGATGAATTATGTATTTTTTTTTTGTGTTTAAATATTTAATCCTTTCCCAGTTTAAGGTGCAGAGATAACTAAAAGTAAGCCATTCACTGGTCAACTTCCATGGAAAGTACAAACACTGTTGCTCTTTGACACTATTATAAAATTGCTCTGTTTGTTTTAGCATAGGACATACCAACATTGGCTCAACCAATGGTGTGAGTTTGGCCCAGAATGAACTGTGTGACTGAACAATGGAAGAAAGTGGGAGTGGTTGGGAAACTTTACTTTTGCAATTCCATTTCATTAATGAGAGACACCATTAGAGAGAGAGCCTTGAATTGTGCAAGCTGAAATATTAGAAATCCAGAAAGAAAAACCACTTTGAGAAACTAATGTTGTGCATATGTGTGAATGCTGCATGTAATTACTGGAAACATTCTTCTAGCATCAGTGTGTTTGACACCCCTGCTTTAGAGACTGCCCTTTTAATTCCAACAGTACAATTTGTTGTTGTTTTTCATATGGCAACACCTTACCATAGCATAGAAGGATAAATTGATACCAAAAATACATATTGCTTAAATTCATCCACTCTCTTGTTAGCTTTAGATTAAGACTGGAAGATTAAAGAACTGCCACTCCTTGGTTGCAGCTCACTTCTTTGTCACTGAAGGAAAAATAAGTCATAGACTTCATTGAGAGAGAGTGGAAGGTCTTTTTGCCGACAAACAATAATACACAACACTCAGCCTCCATGTTATGGAAAAAGGGCAAAGCGGTCCTTAGGTGGAAAATCATCTCCTAGCAAAAATTCTTAAAAGATTTACAAAGCAGATATTATGACCAACCCACACAGAAAAATTATCAAAACATAATGCAAGCTAGGCATAATTTTTCCTAGCTCAAATTACAGGAGGTGAAACACAAAAACTGGTTTAAAAACAAGACAATAACAAATACGGTTAAAGGAAAAAACTGGGGTTATAATAGCTGAACTACTAGAAAAAACATCACTATTGCACATAGACTATTGTACATATTCATAACTATTTGGAGATAAATAACACGTTTAACAGCTACTTCTATCAGAATTTATACACTCCGGACATAACAAACATTTATAATACAGAAGACTTTCTTAGCAATATTATTCTTCCAAAAATTAGCAAAAGATCTTCTGTTGATTTTTTTCTTACACAGTGAACTTCATAAAGCTGTCTCACTTATGGTTAATTGTAGCGCTCATTCTTTGGCACATTCTTTCACCACTTTTTCATACTTTTTCATTGTCGGACTCCCGCTCGGTTGATTACAGCAGCGGCCAATCGCGTGCTTGCCAGTTGCAGTCTTACCGAGGCAGATAACTTGACTGATTTCAGCTACGGCCAATCGTGTGCTTGGCTACAGCACGTGCACAGTGATTCTGCATCTGACAGAAATGGAGCATGAAGGGCTCTGAAGAAGCGGCCCTCGTGAAAATTCTCATTTGTAAACAAGCTGAATGACCTGGTACATGTACTGACCGACTGAATGAGAGGTGCATGTTGTTCGTTCACCTCGGCATTGTCATGTGAGTCTACCTTGTTCATTAAGGAGAGAAACATAAGAGCTATTAATGTGTGAAGTGACTGATGTTTGTACATGTTAAGGGCTTTCACATTACTGAATGCCGAATACATTGAAGTCTATGGAGTGACGCATCAGCACAACCTCAACTCCAACTTTACACTAGTGTTTTTAACAAGCGTTTTTGCCTCACAAATGATGTCTTTGAGAGTACAAAGTAACAAGAAATATTTCTGTCCAAATTTATGAAGAGGTATTGAATGTCTCATAATTTCTTTTAATTAAATATTACCTTATCTTTTCTTAGTACCCAGAGACCCCAGTTATTGAACTACAATAATTACAAGAAAACACTAAGACCTTAACATAAGTTCTTTTTTTTACATTCTGCAATCAAAGTAATTGCCTTTTTTTTTCTCTTCCAAATACGTTTTCAATGTTCATTGTGCACCCGTAAAATCACCCCTCTGTGACTTTCAGTAACGCTTGTCATGTGGAGGGCAAAGCGCCAGTTGACGCTGGCATTGAGAGGAGCATTGACACCCTCATGTGAAATGCGCTTTACAAAGACGAAATTACATTATTGAAACTCATTATTAAAAGTCATGCTCAGCAGTTTAAATACTGTAGGAAAATTGTTGATCTGCTTTGCTCTTATAATGCTTAAATATTCTACTGAAGTCAGACATGCAAATTCTAATAAAGGAGAAGGTAAGGACATTATTGAAACTCATTATTATTGATTGACTTTTTGGATGAAAAGTCATGCTCAGACGTTCACAAACTTCAGGAAAATTATAGATCTTCTTTGTTCTTATAATGCTTAAACACTATAAAGTCTCTTGGTAGATTTCGGTCATGAATGACTCAAAATGATTCAATGACTCACTAAAAACACATAAGATGCTCATTTGTCCCAACTAGTAGCATCCGTTGAAGTGGTCACTGAACTAATCGGTTAATAAAACTAAACAAATTTGTGAAACAGAAGCAGGCCACACAAAAATACCCATTATTTTTGCTGCTAATTCTGCACAGTTGAGCAGTTAATTTACTACTTGAATCATTAAAATCGCTGGAATTGGTGCTTTTAGCTTATTCTTTAAAACAATATCCCCGGAAAGCATGCTTGTGGACTGCATGACCAGTGATTGTCTTTTTCGCCCCTCTTGAGTTTGCAACCCTGGTAAATGGTCCATTTTTATTACGATACATATTGACCTTTTCGATAACACACAAACAAAAGTAGCATCAAGCTTGTAATAATTCATTTTATTTTTTGTATGTGCCAACGTCAAACAAAAACGAGGTCAAACAAGAGCTTGTATTAACAGAAATCAGCGAGGGCTGAAAACATGGCTACAGAAATTATTTTATTAAGGTATTATTTTAGAAGTTATTTCAGCATCCAGTACATAATTGTTTATGTAGAGTGCTGTGTATTTACATAATTGTTCAGTAAAGAAGTAGAATAGTGAGAGACGCATAGGCAAAAATGTTGCTTTGTATCCCTGCATGTAAGAAGATAAAGGAACAGGAAATTAATTGAAAGGTCATTCTTTGGTCAGCTATGACTGCACAGGGTATTACTGAAAGACTGGAAGTATAACTCAGCATTTGTAAATATTAGCTTTGCTGTGTTTCCTTTCTTGTTTCAGTGTGCGTTATTAAAATGATGCGATCTCCATACAAGAAATTAGGCCAGATGACATTGTGACGTCACCCATGCATATATCATAATGAAGACCATAGAAATAAGATTGTCTGACGTTAAAATATTTAATTTCCTGATTTGCTTTAATCATATAGATAGACTATGCAAAATGAGTACATAGACAAAATAAAAATATTACATTTATACATTATCAGGATTGCCAAAGTGGTGTTGTGAACTCTTTCAAATATGGTCTTCTTTAGCAATTCTGAGGTTTATTGACACGTCATAAGCAATGTACAAATCGTTATTACCCAAAAACACAAGACCTGAGCCCTCATTTATGTATGTACGTACAATCAGATTTGATCCTACATCAAAAGAGGAACAAATGGGGGTTTATAAGGCAGAAACTGACGTGAAAATGTTCTTATGCGCACATCAACTGACAAGCATGCATACCAATGTTTGTTTGCGCTCAGGCGTGCCAGTGCACAGTCAATGAATGGATTTATTATTGGTAATGAAAATGACTAACTAATGAAGAGTTCTTGAATGGGCTGCATTATATGGGCAGACACCAGTAGCTGCACTGCATATCCATGCCAAGCCGAAAGAATATTCCATGGCTCCATCTGAAAACGTAGGCAGCTGACTTGCTGCCTAATCAGTTAATGGCTTCACTGACAGCGTTCTTGAATGAATGGAACGATTAAGGAAACTGGCCTCAGAACAGTTTGAAAAGCACCTTATTTTCAAACTACCTCCGTATACAGCCTTCAAAGGCAGCATTTTTCAGTTTTCGGAAGCAGCCCATATGAATAAATGAATTAATAACTAGCGCATGCGCTTTTATTGTATTCTGTCTCACCAAGTTAGGATATTTGTGGGCATTCTGTAGGTGGAGTCCATGCATCATTCCCATGCCCATGTTTTTAAGATGAACTGCGATTTATAAACTGGTGGCTAAATACATCTCACAAGTGGCTTCCAGGTTTTGGGCATTTTGCCTGTATTCAGGAAATATGGTGAGAGCAGAAGCGCTAAAATAACACAGATTCACAGCAAAATATAATGCATTATTTTATACCACATCCAGTGTGCAATATTTGTATAAAATGGGAGTAATTTGTAGAATAATGTCGTTTTCGAGTTGTGGGAGCATAAATTATAAAAAGGGTGATGAAAAGTAAACTGTGCATTTTATAATAAGAGACACATACAACAATAAAATACAAACAAAAGTTCTACATGAAGTCCCTTGGTGCTGCTGAATATCCTTCAATTCAAAATGTCTATGATACATAACACACCATAATTACACAGTAGTGTTTGCATGAACATTAACTGCTTCAGGCTTTGTTTCAATCTCCTTGCCTTTTAATTCAGTATTTGTTTGCTTAACCTTGGTGTCTTTTCTGATTATATGTAAAAGTTGGTCATAAAACCACTCTAAGTCCTGACTGTCATCGGGCCAAAGAAGGTATCTTCTGTTCTCAATGTAAGATCTCACTTGTTTGTACTTCAGTAACCTGTACTGGGGTATGTTCCCCACAACCAACACCACCAGAATGTCCTTAAGGTCATCTTCCATCCTATTATTTGCCAGGGTGAAGGTTTCCAAGCACCAGCCGTCCTTCAGGAAATGTTCAGACACCACACAGAGTGTTTTGCGACTACTCTGGATAGCGTTTCGCATGTTGGAAAGATGGTCCTCTCCAGGTATGAAGTCTCGCTCCTCGAAGCAACAGTGGAGCACATTCTGTTTGGAAAACTGAGAGTCGAGTCTCTTCAACAGTGCTCTCTCCACCCACTTCATATCATTGGAACTGAAGCAAAGATACACATCGTACAAGAATTGGTCAGGTTCAGGATCCTCTCGCTTTCCATCCACAAGTTTGGTAATCAGTTGTTTGTAAAGCTTGAAGAAGTAGCCACGACTACGGACGTAAACGATGGCACTGGTCGTGAGTAATATGATCAATGTGGCACAGCAGATGAAAAGCACAAGCCTCAGTTTTTCAGTAGTCTTCTCTTCCACGTCATCCTCACATTGTATGTTTGATGTCAACACAGGAACCATGTACTGATCCTCAGGACTGGCACATGTCACATCCTCAATGGGGTGTGCAAGGATTACATTAGTTTGATTTAGCCATGTTTGGAAATCCCTTAGGTTGCAATCGCAACGAAACTGGTTTCGTAGCAGGCTGATGTAAGTGAGGGTGCTAAAGACATTTGGATCCACTGAATAAATTGAATTATAATCAAGATTTAGAATTCGTAGACTTTTAGGGAATGTGCCATTAGAAATGTACTTCAAAGAGTTGAAGGACAAATCTAAAAAGTGCAAAGAGGTAAGGTCTTTGAAAATGTCTTTAGGGAGCGACTGCAGCCCGTTGGCATACAGAGAGAGCTGTTCTAACAGGTGAAGATTGTTAAACACATCTAAACATTTTCCTTGTGACCAGATAAGCTGCATAGTTGAAATCCCAAGATGAAGGAGTTGTATTTTGTCTGAAAGCACAGTTTGTTTTGGAGTATAACAATTCCAAAACATGTTACCTTGAAGAAAGATTTTTTCAATTTGTGGAAATTCCCGTAGAATTGTGTACAGATCTGACAAGGCATTTAATTTGTTCATTTCCAAATCAAGGGTTGTGAGATTTTTAGCCACGTTGGGTAAGTTAGACAAAGACGTAATTCTGTTGTCACCCAAGTAGAGCTTCTCCAGGTTTGGAAGGGTTGCGAGTTCATGTACAGATGTGAGATCATTTCCTGTTAAATTCAGGTTGAGCAGATTTTCGAGCCCTTGAAATGATTTATCTCCAAGCACCTTTATATTGTTGTAAGACAAATCAAGCAGCTCAAGTTTCTGTAGATTCAGAAATGTTTCAGAATCAATATCACCTAGGTAGTTTTGAGACAGGTTTAGCTTTAGTAAATTTGTCAACCCCAAAAATGCATTGTTTTCAACCTCAGTGATCTGATTATGGGCTAAAGTAAGTTCTTCTAGATCTGACATATTAAATAATGAATTGGACAGAGTGATGATATTTGATTGAGACAGATCAAAAATCTTAATGCCACTCTCCTCAAGACCCTTGAATGTGAATTTGTCTGGATTTTTCAAGTTTTTATGGCCAAAAGAACTGCCCATGCTGTAACTGTTACTGAGAATAAGACTTTGTATTTTGGTACCCCTGATGGCATCAAAAAACCGCTGTGCCATGTTAACAGCGAAGCCATTTCCAGACAGATCCAATATAGTTATAGACATGTTCTTAAATGGGTTTCCACACTTGTCCCATCCTGACCAGTACTCGTTCATCTCTCGCAGTCTCACTGAGGACAGTTTTAGAAGAGTGAACTGTTTACCCTGAAAGTTGAGGAGGTCCTCCTCACAGATACTCTTGACGTTTAAGCGAGAGAGATCCAGTATGTGGAAACTTCTCATGTTTAAAAACAACGGGGCCGGCCGGATTCTTTCTATTTTATTATCACGCAAGACAAGCACCTCAAGAGACACCAGAGGTTTGAGGAAGTCACCAGACAGGATGGAGTCGTCTAAACTGCACTGTGTGAGAGAGAGAATCTGAAGGTTGAATAATCCATTGAATGCTCCTTTCTCCAATTGAAGCATGTGGTTGTAGCCCAGCTGAAGAGATATTAGATTGTTGAGTCTTCTGAATGTATTGTTTCTAATCAAAAGTCCTGGTGTTTGTTGCTCCATCCTGAGGACTTGTAGACCTTCAAGACGAGAAAAGGATGTTTCATTGAGTTCAGCAATGTTGTTTAAACTCAAATCCACAGTATTTACATATGTCGGCAGCTCTGGCACCTGATGAAGACCTCTGTCTATGCAGACAGCACTATAGCTGTTAATTGAACATACAGAGTTGCATTTCACAACCTGAGTGAGGATGCATAATCCAAGGACAGTCCGTAATAATGTATATTCCATTGTGAGAGCACTGTGGGGGGACAAAACACACCAGCAAGTTTGTTTTACAGTTTAATCCACTAAAAATTGCATCTAACAGCAAGTTCAAATTAGTAAAGCTATAGAACTGGAAACGGACTGTAAAAGAAGTTACAATAGGCTATTCAGGAAAACAGCTGTATTTTATGAATTGTTCGCACAACAGTCAGTGTTGCGAATGTTTATGTTAGTAAACAATTGAAAAGCAGCGCTGACGTATGCAAAGACGCGTTTGGTGTGACCGATCCATTCTATTGCGCACAACACAAAAACTTACAGATTTTTACATGTATGGCTAATGTGAATAATAACAGAACAATAGTTTAGTGTCTTACCGGTTAGGTCACGAATCCATACAGCCTCTCTCACTGTACACTCAGCGCTTAATATTTGTACATGCAATAGTTGAAAGTTTCAGAACTGCATTATTAATAGTCAAATAGCGACATATGAACTCCCCGTCCTCGGGCTGCTGTATGGCGATCATGCGGAGCTCTTCCACTGTTTTCTCTAATGGGTTTCCCAATATGGGAAATAACTTCATGACGCATCGGTTCCTTTCTTGTGCAACAACAGCACGCAAGCCAACGATCAATATTTGAATGGGATTAATTCGCAATATACTTTTGAATCAATTTTATGGATATGCTTTACTTTAATAAGCCTCTGAAGCAAGTGAAAAAGAGAAAGAAAACAAAGAGCCATTCAAGCTTCCAGCAGCTGGACTTCCTCCTTGACTAGTTGTGTTCTTAATTCCCCACAAGAGGACGTTATTTACCAACTTCAGTGCAATAACCCTTAAGACGAGCAGGACCCTCAGGATAGTTCACACAAAAATAGAAAATAAAATATCTCATCATTTACTCACCCTCTTGCCATCCCAGATGTGTGTGACTTTCTTTCTTCTGCTGAACACAAATTAAGATTTTTAGGAGAATATCTCAGCTCTTTTGGTCTGTTCAATGCAAGTTAATGGTGACCAGAACTTTAAAGCTCCAAAAAACACATAAATGTAGCATAAAAGTAACCTATAGGACTCCATGTCTTCAGTAGCGAGAAACAGATTGATATTTAAGTCCACATTCACTTGCACATTCTTCTTCTTTTGTTTTTGGCTATTCACATTCTTCATGCATATTGCCACCTACTGGGTGCTGAGTACTATTTGGGGGAGGTGAATTTAAAGTAAAAAAAAAAAAGGACTTAAATATTGATCTGTTTCTCACAAACACCACAAATCACTTCTGAAGACATGGATTAAACCACTGGAGGTGTATAGATTGCTTTTATGCTGCATTTAAGTTTTTTTTTTATTAATTAATTTATCACACATTATACATTTGCACATATACAGTGACATTCTTTTTTTTTTTTTTTTTTACATATCCCAGCTAAGCTGGGGTCAGAGTGCAGGGTCAGCCATGATACAGCACCCCTGGAGCAGATGGGGTCAAGGGCCTTGCTCAAGGGCCCAACAGTGGCATCTTGGCAGTGCTGGGGCTTGAACCCCCGACCTTCTGATCAGTAACCCAGAGCCTTAACCGCTGAGCCACCACTGCTCCCAAATTTATGTGCTTTTGGAGCTTCAAAATTCTGGCCAGCATTCACTTGCATTGTATGGACTAACAGAGCTGAGATACTCTTATAAAAATCTTTATTTGTGTTCTGCAGAAGACAGAAAGTCACACATCTGGGATGGTAAGGAAGAGTAAATATTGAGCGAATTTCTATTTCTGGGTAAACCTATTTAATTTAATTTAAAGCATAACACATAAATATAAATTTTAAAATGAAAACATTTAGAAATATTTATTTTCATTAAAGG
This sequence comes from Myxocyprinus asiaticus, assembly GCF_019703515.2. Taxonomy (NCBI): domain Eukaryota; kingdom Metazoa; phylum Chordata; class Actinopteri; order Cypriniformes; family Catostomidae; genus Myxocyprinus; species Myxocyprinus asiaticus. Next base: position 45,507,578 of record NC_059362.1, on the reverse strand, counting down.
AATATACAAGTTAAGCTCGACAGCATTTGTTGCATAATGTTAATTACTACAAAAATTCATTTCTACTTGTCCCTCCTCACTGTAAACCAGGAACAATCATGTTTACCATGAGGCACTTACAATTAAACTCAATGGTGCCAATCCTTAAATGTTAAAATACTCACTGTTTCAAAAGTATACACTGTAGAATGTAATAAGTTGACTTTACTTTAAAAAAGAGAGGAAACCAATTGCCTTAAAAAATCAAGTAAATATACTTATTTGGCTCAAGTGGACTATAGTTCACTTTACTTGAGCCAAATAAGCAAGCCTACATTTACTGCCAATTTACTTACAATGCAATCAGTTTACATGCTTTTTTTAAGTAAGGTTAACTAATAGATTTGACAGTGTAGCCACAAGATGTGAACTAAATGTGTACTAACATGATTATAGTGTGATAAAATCACTTACTAACCTTTTCTGTGTAAAGTTATTTTCCAAGTTTCAATTTTGTTGCCATGATGACGTAATGCCGTAATCCTGGTAATTTACTAGTCCGCTTTAAAAACGACGATTCAAACAACTTTACAGCTAAAATAATACATAAGTTTTAACAAAGGAACTAATGAAGTGCTTTTATAAAATTATGAGATTCAAACGTCTGCCCTTAAACCCTCCCAAAATTTTCCCCATTCACTTCCATTGTAAATGTCTCTCTGTAAACTCGAAAAACTCTGAATTATTTTTTTGTGGTAATCAGCATTATGCCAGAAATGCTGTCGATTGAGCTAACTTGTACTGAACCCGGAATATTCCTTTAATGCATATTTGGACACAAACGATAGGCTACAGGCAGGGCCGTGGCAAGGTAATCTGGGCCCCCTGACTCTACATTGCTCTGGGCCCCTTTCCCATTCCTATTAAAAAATACAGTTTAGACTTTGTTGTGGGGCCCCCTGGACCTTTGGGCCCTAGAATCGTCACCACCTTTCACCCCACTAGCTACGGCCCTGGCTACAGGGAAAGAAAGAATGAAACAAAGTGGCATAAAAGATCAAACAATTATTAAAATAATACTTTTATTCTCTTCACACAACACCATTCAGGAATACTGACATTGAATGCTTCTTCAAATGTGTGCAATGCATGCTTCAGTCATTAAATAAAGTTTACATCCAAAACAGGATATGTTCAAAATAAAACATAATACATATTTATATAAATCTAAAATAGGCCAACATACATTTGCAATCACCATTGTACAGTATGAGTCAAGTCCGATTTTAGCTGTCTCGTTTTAAATACCTGTTTGTTTGTTTTTTTCAATGATCACCTGTTGAAAGTCGCTGTTGTCATATTGGCCTTTGTATACATCATGATGATGCATTTTGTTTCGACGTCTCATCATGTAGTGAGTGACGCACACCAGTACAAGAACAGACATAACAGTGCAGATCATTATTGCCAGCAGGTTGCCAGCTGAGAGTGGCACTGGCTGGACGGTTGGGGATCCGCTGGTAGGTATAAAAATGTCAAAAGTCGTAGAAGTGCTGAAGTCTTTCCTCACACAGTTGACTTTCTCTACAAGCTCGAATCCATCATAGCAAAAACATTCAAATCCACCAAGTGTATTGTAACATCCTTGGTCACAGTTGCCATTGTCGCATTCATCTATATCAACGCAAACTTTTTCGTCTTCAAGGAGATAACCTTCCGGACATTCACAATGAGCGCTATTATTGGGGTCACAAATGGGAGTGCATTTGTCCGAACAGTTCCTAATGCATTTCTGCATGTCTTCTTTTGACTGTATGAATTCTTCGTAGCATTCACAGTGATAGCCACCATCATCGTTGACGCACTCGTGATCACATTTCACAGAACCAGGCATAGAACATTCGTCAATGTCAACGCAAAAGCCATTGACCCTCTCAAACCCGGGTTTACATCGACACTCAAAGCTACCTATTTGGTTGACACACTCCTCGTTCGGACCCTGACACACACTTTCATCAATGCAATCGTTAATGTCTTTGCACGACTTCATATCTCCATCCAGCTCAAAGCCCTGGCGACAGATGCACACAAATGTGTCGCCAACTCTTGAGCACGTATGTTCGCATGCAAGCAAACATGGGTCATCCTGTTTGGTGCAAGTGACATTGTTGGCATCGATTGTATAGCCATCTGGGCATCTGCACGTGTAGCTTTGTTCGTTCCGAACGCACTTATAATCACAACCACCACCAAACACCTCACAACTCCAAGGTGCTGCAATCCATGTTCTGGATAAACAGATAAACCGCGTTCCAAACGGCAGAATGGTTCCATTGGTTCCATCAGGAATCTCCTTGAGTTTCCCATCTGTCCTAAAGCCAAGCAACGTTTCATATAAGACTGGTTGGCTCGAACTCAACGGATCACAGTAGTCGGCATTCTTGTATTCGCACAAATATCCGTCAATTTGCTCACGACATTGTCTTTCGTTCCATTTTAGAACGTTCTTTGACACTGACACACATTGTGGGGAACAGGCCATCTGGCTGCTTTTCCAGTTGATGTATTGAGTTGTGTTGTCTCCGGTGATCCACTTGTATCCCTTTAACCCAAGAGTTGAGTTGGAACACCGATCACCGGCGTATCTCAGTCCGAGCCAAAAGTCTCCGGGAGCGGCGTTCAGTAAATCCGCCAGTATATCGCTCGTCGTGTCCTTGCGAACGGTCATCAAATGTCCGCCTTTCTTTTCACAAGCGTGTTGCGCTGTGGTAAAACTCGCCTTGTCCGTGTGGATAGTGAAGCATTTGCCATCCGCACAATGTCCTTTATTTGTGGTCTCCCCATGAACTCTCAGGATAACGAGAACCATCGCTATTCCTATGATCTCTTTCATCTCTGCTAACGCGTTTTGCAACGGTGCTCGCGAAGTTATGAGGTTTTTAAGAAGTGCTCAGTGCCTCGTCCACGTATTGACAGGGCAGTCGTGGGTTCGAAGTGTGCCGTGTCTCATTTATATCGGCATCCATGTCTCAGAAAATTAAAGGAAGTTCGTGTTATCTGGCCGAGTTCCCGGAACGCCACTACTCACTCCCCATCCCAGCTGGCGAAAATTGTCTGGATGCATGATATTCTTCCTGAGGATTTAATTTTCAAGTTTGGGAAGGACTAGATATACCATTTTCGCTTCACTGCAAAAATTATTTATTTATTTTGTTTTATTTTTTTTTTGGCCAAGCTCGATAAATATTTAAACCTGAAACAAGAGTTTTAGGATTTGGAAAATAAATAAATAAATAAATGAAGACAGAAAAAAGCTGCACAATCTCAAATCATATTAATGGGATAAACGTGGATCATCATCAGGTTTTTCACAGACTCTGTGGAGTCCATGCCAGTTTATGTGGCACAATTCTGCACGCGCAAAATTATACTTTGAGCTCACCAAAATGTTCTGCGCGTGCATGACATTTTGAGCGCACAAAAAGTTATTTTGCACGCGCATGATGATGTTTTGAGTGCACAAAAAAAAAAAAAAAAAAGTTTGCATCCCATATGATATTTTGATCACACAAAAAATGTTCTGCACGTGCAAGATGATATTTTTAGCGCACACAAAATTATTTTGCACGTGCTTGAACTCAGTTTTGTAAAGCAATGTATCTTCTTGCAAACGAAAATAAATTTTGCACTTGAATAGTTTATTCAAATGTGAATTTGCTCAGAATTCTTACATTTTGCTTTCTCCTACCCACTCTGCATTTTTTTTTTTTTTTTTTTTTGCGTGCTCAAAATATAATTTTGTGCGCGCAGAATTGTGGCACAAATATAAATCCATTATGTTTGAGTACATGTCAAAAAGCGAGATCAAATTTCAAGAAATTCTGAAATTCATGTAAACTTTTTCAGTTCACATTTCACTCTGATAATATGATTTGTAATGAGAAATGTGTATTAAATTAGAAAAGAATGCAGAATAGAAGCATTTTCCCCATTGGCCTCAGACATTTCAACCCTGTTTTACATAAAGGTCCAAAACAATGACTAAGTCAAACTTAAAATGTCTGAATGACATTGAATTAGATAACAAAATGTCAGAGTAAATGGCAACTGCAAACAAATGTTGCTAGAGCTTTTCTCAGACCTAAATGAACTTTTCAGAACCATTTTTGCAACTACTTTTAATCAACTGGTGTTATGGTGATTTTTTTTTAGTGAAAGTACTGTATTAAGTCACTTCCCCTCAAGTTCACAGAGTAGCAGAGTTACCAGAAAGTGTTATGAATATAGGCTACTTTATGTCTTCATTTTGAACAATATTTTGTTTTATCATTTAAAATCTGACAAACCAGTGTTTTGCATAAAAACTGTTCTGTACTGTACTGATATGGAATTCTTTATCGAATGCAATGAAATTAATATATTTTCAAGTGTGACTTAAATGCCAGGGTGTGCTGAGTGACTCCAGTCAGGCTTCCTAAGCAACCAATTTCCCCGGTTGCTAGGGAGGGTAGAGTCACATGGGTTAACCTCCTCGTGGTCGCTATAATGTGGTTCTCACTCTCGGTGGGGCACGTGGTGAGTTGTGCGTGGATGCCGCAGAGAACAGGGTGAGCCTCCACATGCAATAGGTCTCCGTGGTAACGTGCTCAAGCCACGTGATAAGATGCATGGATTGATGGTCTCAAACGTGGAGGCAACTGAGATTCGTCACCCAGATTGAGGCGAGTCACTACACCATCATGAGGACATAGAGCGCATTGGGAATTGGGCATTCCAAATTGGGGGAAAAAAGGAGTGACTTAACTGTCTGAATATTATTTGGGGCCACTATATACACTGATCAACCACAACATTAAAACCACCTGCCTAATATTGTGTAGGTCCCCCTCGTGCTGCCAAAACAGCGCCAACCTGCATCTCAGAATAGCATTCAGAGATGATATTCTTCTCATCACAATTATACAGAGTGGTTATCTGAGTTACCATAGACTTTGTCAGTTTGAAACAGTCTGGTCATTCTCCACTGACCTCTCTCATCAACAAGGTGTTTCCATCCACAGAATTGACGCTCACTGGATGTTTTTTGTTTTTGGCACCATTCTGAGTAAATTCTAGAGACTGTTGTGTGTGAAAATCCCAGAAGATCAGCAGTTACAGAAATACTCAAACCAGCCCATCTGGCAAAGTCTACAGTAACTCAGATAACCACTCTGTACAATTGTGGTGAGAAGAATATAATCTCTGAATGCTATTCTGAGATGCAGGTTGGCACTGTTTTGGCGGCACGAGAGGGACCTACACAATATTAGGCAGGTAATTTTAATGTTGTAGCTGATTGGTGTAGATATATATACTGTAGATACATGGATAGTTTAAGTTAAACAATGCTGATTGGTTCAGTTTAAAGCACAATTTGTGTCATTATGGCGAATGATGTCTCATAAGATGAGTAGACATTATAATTCCCCATCTAATTTGGGGTTTATATTGCATGTGGCATGTGGCAGTAACTCAGAAAAACAGCCTGGTGACTTCAGTCCATCTATGGATAGATTTACATTGAATCTTTTCCAAGTGGGAATAGGCACGCACTGATGGGTGGGTATGAACAATACATTTATCAGTATCCCATCAAGTTATTTAAACATCCACTTATATCAATGTCTCCATGACTTCAGTGAAAGTGGGTGGATGGAAGTACCCTCATCAAAAGCAGTTTATTTACTTTTTGATAATACAGGAGGTTTGTAGGTGTGTGGATGATGACTGATACAGCCTCTTTGTGAAAAGTCTGGACTGGCGTTGATAAAAGAAAAGAAAAAAATGCAGAGATGGCCCACCCTAAACTACAATATCTCCTCCTCCGAGGTCAGTGTCAGACCTAAAAAAAAAAAAAAATTGTACTTTCGTGATGTGGCAAGGTTTAATCTGTTTTCCTGGGGCAAATTTAGTCAAGATTGAAAGATATGAGAAACAAAATCATACAAAGAAGAGTGGAATTCTTTAATAAGTGGCAAATAAGCAAGTAATATTGAGTCAGAGATAGTATGGGTGTTGTGGTTATTGCAAACTAAAGTTTACTCTGGCAGCTCTATTTATGGGCATTTGTGATGTAAGGCTGACTTAATGTCCTTGCCTGGTTTAGGGAGTTTTATGTGGAGTTCATTTAATGGCATGAAAATACCATTTAATCACCAAGTTTTTGGTATAAAAAGGAATATTCTATATAGGTGAAATGACCCTATTAAGCCCATGCACCATATACGCCCACTTACCGTTTTACTTTGAAATATAAAACAGACAGAAAGCAAGAGAAAAAATTGTTGTTGCAGATTTGGAGCCAATTAAATGTTTTGTTCTTGAGTTATTTGGGAACATGTGCAATGACTGTTCAGTGGCCATTTTGGAAGTTGCTCCAAAACCTCAGTTTTCAATGACCTCAAAAAAAGAAACAAGCAATTTTTCTGGAGTCTGAGGAACAAACAGGGTAAGCAGTTATACAAAAATTAAAATTAAGAGATTAATAAATCAAATGCAACTTGTATTATTTGTTAGTATTTAACAGCAAGTATGTATTTGAAAAGATGGATTTTACACTGTAAAAAAAGACAAATCTGGCAGCTGTTGTTGCCAGAATAATTAAGTAAATAATACTATAATAATGTAAACAACAGCTGTTGTTTTTATGGTATATTTTACAGTGCAATACCATCGTTTATATTATTAAATGATAAACATTATATACTGTATTAACGTTCTGAAAGTGTAAAAATCTGCTTTTCACTTTATAATGTATTGTTAATCACTGAAGTAATTACAGAAGAGCACATAATGACATGAAGTTCACCAATAGTGGCCCATGCAGGAGCAATGATCAATAAACATGTAGAGACAGCGCTCAGTGTCACTCACACAAACACCATCAGGGTAACATGTGACATTTAATAATGCAGTAAACATGAACTAAACTCCATCAAATAAATCACAGAACACCACAATGTACATAACTGATATTAAAAATAAGAAGAAACATAACTACTCCCATAAAATATAATGAAATGTAATTGGTCACGCAGGGAATTCTGGGAATGCCCGATTACTGTTGTTTACCGTAATTTTAACAATAATTTACCGTAAAAAGTACATGTACTCTCTCGCTAAATATAATACAAATTTTAACCGTTAATTATATGGGAAAATCATACTTTTTACATCTAAAAAAATTTATTGTCTTTTTAAATATATTAAAATTATATTTTACGGTAACTACTTGTTAAAAATTGTTTTTTACTATAGCATTTTACAGTCTTTTACCGTTAAAATTACAGTGTAGTGCAGGACACTGCCTGAGTGATCACAAAGATAGATGCTGTAAAAGAAAATAAATGAATAAAAACAGCTGAAAACCACATTAAATGAAAATATAAAAGATTTAGTGCTCTGTCTGTAATTATCATCCAGAAATATAATGTTCGTTTCATGTGGGCTTATAAGGAACAGTGCCTTTGAAAAGCCCGTTTGCTCAAAGCTTAAAAAGCAGAATCATTATTTTATTTGTTTAAACACCAGTAACAAACATGCTCTACACTGTAAAATATAGGGTTTTTTATTCATGAAAATAAATATCAGATTTGTATTTGTACATGGATATATTTTTTGTCTTATTGAGTATTTCTGTATATACTATATTTTCTGTTCGCTTTTTATTTTTATTCTATTTTTATATATATATATATCTTGTCTTGTATTGTTTGTGCACTGGAAGCTTCTGTCGCCAAGACAAATTCCTTGTATGTGTGTAAGCATGCTTGGCAATAAAGCTCGTTCTGATTCTGAAAAGGATATAATGTGTTTACTTTGACTCTGCTATAAATGATTGAGGTTTATTTTCCATTGACCCCTATTATTCCTAATAATTATTCCTCATATTAAACTGAATTCATCCTCAACTCATGCTGAACCTATTTACATTGCAGGGAGAAATTTAATAGACGAGAAAAAATGATAAGGACCGTCCAAATATGGTTAAAACTTGTTGGATTCGGAAATTAAATATTTCATTAACTGGTTATGATGTTTGAGGTCTAAATAAAAAAATAATTTAGTAAACTGTGAAGCATGTGGGCTTAAATGGGACACATGTTCCTTAAAAGCCCACTCAAGACTTTTTACATTTGCAGTTAAATAAAGTAACTTAATTTTGTCAGTTTATGAGTGTTTAGATGAGAGATTAATCTTTGATTCAATACTCACTTTATTGGAAGACTGTTAACATTTATATAAGAAAACATGTCAAACTTAGATTTGGGTGGGCTTAATTGGGTCACTTCCCCTACTATCATTTATCATACTCAATTACATTTCAGCACTTTTCAAAGCTCTATTCTTCTGTTTTTGTTGGGTTTGTGGTTGTTTATTAAAATCTCTAGCCCTAGTATTTCACTTTGCTGCGTAACAGTACCAGTTGTGCTGTGGACGTTAATGATACCTCAGATCATGCGGGTTGTTGAGGAGAGGTGTTGTCTTACTTTTCTTGAAAATCAGATTTATTTATATTTGCCTTGCAGACGATAAAATGGGCGATAAAATTCTACATGCTTACACTGAAGGAAAGACCTCAGCCATATCTGAAGACCAGAATAGACCAGACATAAACATGGGGGTGGGCCCTTTTGACTCAGGCCAGTAATCAAACACCCAGCAACCAAGCAATGCACCCAGAATGCACTCATTTGAAGCTCATGTTTGTAAGGTTGTAAAGACGGCTTTTTTTCCCACCTTCGTAGCATCTCCCGTATTCACTCGTCTCTCAGCCTCCAGGATGCTGAAACCATTATACATGCCTTTGTGATTACTGCAATTCACTTTTCTTTGGTCTTTCTGCAAAAACTGCCAAACGACTTCAATATGTGCAAATCTCCCTCTCTCCTTTTGCATCCAGTTCCAGATCCTCATCCTCACATACAAAGCTTATCCGAGTTACTACAACCCTACTCCCCTGGCTGCTTTCCCTTGTTTCTGGCTTACTTGCAGTTCCTAAATTTAGATTAGTCTCTATGGGGTCCAGGTAGTTTTAGGCTTGCTGGCCTTAGACTATAGAACTCTCTTCCTTTAGAACTTATGTGAAGCCTCTTCCTTGCTTTCTTTCAATAAACTCCTGAAAACACATCTTTTTTCTATATGTTACTCCCCTTGTCCATGAGGGGTTTTATTGGTGTATTGTTGAAATTGATTGTGATTTATTTCTTGTTGTGATTGATTCTGTAAAGCGACCTTGGGTTTAGAAAGGCGCTATACAAATTAAACATATTATTATTATTAGAACACGCATGGCAACTGCACAGGGGGTGATTCTTACTAATCCCATCAAGAAGATGTCCTGGTCATACTTAAACCCAAATCAATAAAAACAAATTAAAATAATTATATTTAGATGTTTTGCATTGTCACATTATTTTCAGGACACTTGGTTTCCATTTGACCCCCTAATTCTTATTACTGTAATGGGTTCGAACGTTTTACTTTTACTATTCGCATGGTTTTCAATGATGATTCTAATTAACGAAACACAGCCATCTTTACTGTATAAAAGTAAAAAAGGTGGTGTTGTCCAATGATTTTTAAAATTAAAATCAGCCAAAATGAAAGATTGCACTAAAGGAGTATTACTATGGCGTATAGGTGCTTTACAAGTTAAATAATCAATAATTGTTTCACTTTGCAGTAATGAGGATATCATAATGACCATCTTTTTTTGCATTGTGGTAATAAGCATTGGGGGTCAAATGTACGTAACTGTTCTGAAAATAATGTCACAATTAAAAAAAAAAATTGTTACGCTTCATTTGATTTTGGAGTAAAGGGGACCAAGACATTTTCTTGATGGGTTTCATAAGAATCTCTCCAGTAATGTGCTAACAACCACTTGGAACATCTTAGCAACTGCATAGCAATGCCCCGGCAACCACTCAAAACACCCTAGCATCACTCATATTTTCTTTAGAAATCCAATATTGGATAAGATCTATGTTTCTGGTGTATTAGTCAGTAATGTTCATTTTCAATCAGGGTGCAGTCAAATCCTTCCTTCCCTGTTTTCCAGTCATACCTTCAGGAAGAAAGGAAGGATGTTGTTCTGACTTTATTTACTCAGGGGTTGCTAAGTGGGTTGCTTACTGGAGTCACAAGATAGACCCAGCCATGGAATAAAACCTCCAAAATGTGCATAAAATTTGATATGCTCATTTGCTTGAGGTGCATATGTTTTTTTATTGGATAAACAACAATAGAAACACATTTACCAAATACACTTCAATAGGAATTTATTATGTAATGAAGTAATTATTACATTTAAAGGGTTGGTTTACCCAAAAATGAAAACTCTCTCATCATTTACTCACCCTCATGCCATCCTAGGTGTGTATGACGTTCTTTCTACAGCAGAACACATTTGAAGAAAAATACTGTATCTTAGCTCAGTACATCCTTAAAATGCAAGTGAATGGTGATTAGACATTTGAAGCTCCTAAAATCAAATCAAGGCAGCATAAACGTCATCCATACCACTCCAAAGGTTAAATTAATGTCTTCTAAAGTTAAATGATCACTTTTGGTGCAAAAAATATCAATAATTCAGTCAATTTTAACTATAAATAGTCGCTCAGGTCAGTAATCGCATTGGCATGTTCACATGAGATCAGAAGCATGTGCGAAACACCCGGAAGAAAAGCGCTGTTTACAAGTGAGTAGGAGGAACACTGTACAGAAGCTTCATTGGTTTTGGTTTAGATCTCAACCGAGAGAAAAACGTGGGATTACGTCCGTAACATGCCAATGCGAATACGTCACACTCTCAAGCCCTCTGATGTGATGTGAACGTGCATGCTGCTAGTTAAAAAGTACTTAAATATTTGTCTTTTTCACACCAAAAGCGACTGTTTCGCTTTAGAAGACATTAATTTAACCACTGGAGTCGTATCGATGACATTTATGCTGACTGTCTGTGAAATTTGGAGATTCAAAGATCTGGTCACCATCCACTTGCATTTTAATGACCTACTGAGTTATGATATTTTACTGTTTTTCTTCAAATGTGTTCAGCAGAAGAAAGAAAGTGTGACGCTTCTGGGATGGCATGAGGAATGAGGAATTTTTGGGTGCACTATTCCTTTAATAAAAGAGCTACAGTGGATTCAACTTCCATTTCTATTTCTTTTTCCCCAAAAGTGACAATTGTGTTGTCTTAAACACATGCGATTGAATTCACAAATTGCTATTGCGATATTCTGATTTTGTGCATAAATTAAATTTGTAAATGGGATAGAAACATGACTTTTGATATTCTGGTCCATAGGTTCAGGTCCCTCTTTCAATACCAAGTGTATGAGATATTTACATCTGACAAAATGTGCAGTAATTGTAGTAAAAGGTACAAAAAGCAGCCATCTCTTTGGATAAAAAGCCTCTGCTAAATGACAAATCACCAAACACCCAGCATATTGACCATGGGAAATGTGTTCTTTTGAGATAAGAGCCAGTTTTGGTGCTGGTGATTTATTGCGAGACAAAGATCTCACCCTTTTGTAAAATACAGCACACTATTTTACGACAGCAACATTTTCCTCATGTTGTTTATGGAACGTTTTGACCACCATCACCACCGGTGTTCACAGATGAGAACCTTTTATTCTTTTTAAAAACTGTATGTGATTGAATGCAGTAAAGGGATGGAATAAAGTCGGATTAAGAATGCTGTTGTGAATCTGATGTGATTTGACTCGGCATGTGGCGTGATAACATTGTGAAAGAATGCGTGCTGTGGCTAAAACTCTGGTCTGCTGCTACAAGAAGACAGTCGGATCCTTGTTACTGCCAAAGCATATGTTGACACAGGACAACCATACAGTATGCCCAACAATGTACTTAGTGAGTTTAAAAGGGTTTGGCGCTGGACCGACTATTTGGCTTTCAAGCTAGAAACAATTTCTCAGTGGTTTTTTGTTCTGCTAAATTACGACTATGAGGTGAAACTATGTGGCAAAAACAAGCCACTGTTTTTGCATCCTGCATAACACTCTAAAAGCATTTATTTTGGGCTGTTGCTTAGTCAATACGCTCTTACGTATAATTACATTCTTGTGTTATGATCTAATAATAAAGAAGGATTTTTCCATTTCATTTTCAATTTGTTTTTGGTTTTTGGTTATCTCAGCAATCACTGATTTATGATTTATTTTTCTCTAGGTTTTTACACTATTCTTTCTCTTCTCCTTTGGATGAGCAGGCTTATCATTTCTATGTCCTGTAATTTGTATGTTATGTTGGGGAGCTTCTGTTTTAATTTTGTTTTATTTTACCACCTCTTGATAATGTGCCAGTTTTAAGCACAGTGTTTGGCAACTAACACAACATGTCTATGTCTTTCACGTAGCTTACATTAATCACAAAACATAATTTATAAGGTATTTTAATCCTGTGGAATAGGAGTGAACCCCTGTTGAATGTTAAGGTCATCAGCCTTGTAATAAATTCAAATATTTCTTGGAAATGCGTTTTCCTCATCCGTTCTGCACATACAGTATGTTCATAATGTTATTCTACCTCTGAAGTTTATTTGGCAACAATAATTCTAGAGGTTTAGGGTTTCAAAGTTAAAATAAAAATGTGCATTCCTGTTGACTGTATTACATCATTTACAACTAAAAATACAACTCTGTTTTGGCGCCACTCTGTGGACATTTCACCGGAAAACTGGAGCTCACACATGCGCAGTCGAATTTTGGTAAGCACCGACCAATTTCAGCGGACAAACTTTCGACCTAATGTCGCCGAATTTTTGTTTTTTAAATGCTATTATTTTTAACTTGGCACCCAGATAGCACATGTACATCTCCGCGATGTCTGCTTTACATCTTTTTATCTGGAAAGCATCACAATCTCATTAACATCTGCTAAACATCGTAACCCTGTAAAGCCTGACATATGAACTGTTTTAGTACCATTAGACAAACTATAATAAGAAATTGTAAAAAAAAAAAAAATTAAAAAATTCACTTTTTTTATGTATCATATTTGATACTTTAGGCTTTAAAGGTCATTATCCAGCAATTGATTTTTGTGTAGGACATTTGTTATTTAAGTTTTTCTACAGTGGTAAATATTGGGGTATTATCAGAGGACTCCCTGGACTTTTCAGAGATACTAAATGTTTGAGAGTTTGGCCATGACAGCTTCCTCTCCTTGGTCTATTAATATGGGTTGAAATGTATCACAGTTCAATTCAGCACATCAAATACAATATGAATACAATATTTTTTTTTCAATACACAATTTTTATCATATGTATGTTATGCACCAGACACTATATTGACATTTAAAAAAGGGAAATTGTAAAACTTTATTCGCTGGGACTCAGGAACTTATGGTGAGATGACATCATAATAGCTTGTAGTGTAAAATAATGAGATCTTTATAATGAACATACACAGAATTTATTTATTTATTTATTTTTTGTGGTGGTGGGCATGAATGAAATGTAATTGTGGATATGTCTCAAAAATCTATTGTATCATATTTGATACATGAATTTCAACATGCTTTTTCAATAAAATAATATATAAAATTTTAACCAAACACAAGTTGCTCATATTCAGCAAATACCCATTTTAAAATATCAGTAACAATATAATCATTACTGTCACTTTTACTTTATTAGAATTAGCTGTAATTTATCCCAACATAAGAGTCACTTCTCATGCAAGTCTGCCGCCAGTTTAAATAGATCGATATAAACAATGAAACCACTTTTTCCACAAATAACCACTAGATGGTGCCATAAACGTGAAACTTACATACCATAAGTTTTTTTTTGGCTTGTCAGCTTGAACAGAGAGTGAAACAGGAGCCGTCAAACGTTGTGTATCATATTTGATACTTATGGCTTTATAGGGCTAAATAATCATAAACGTCCCAAACATATTTGCTGAATGTCGTATAGACATCTGAGAGGAAACGTATAATAGACATAATGCAGAAGAGCAAACAATGTTAAAAATACATCTTCCAGATGTAAACAACACACACATCAAATAGATGTCTGGGTGATGTACGTGTGCTATCAGGGAGTATATAGGGGCTGTACAGCACAAATCAAGCCTAATATAACAAAGTAAATTAATGAATAAGAATAAGGCACATACGTAAATGTACCATTTAAAAATAGATACTTAAATTATAAAAGCATAAATGAAATAAAAATAATAATAATAACACGTAACAGTTATCTTTCTGAGTGCATATTGTATTTAATGTTTTCAATAAAAAATATGTTTTTTATTGCTTTCTTGTTAGATGTAGAGTATAGGGAGTCATAACATGATTCTGGGATGTTGTTTGCTGGATTTTTGAATGCAGTAGAGCAAAATCACTTACAATTATTGGCTATATATCACTGTTCAGAGTTTATGTTGGATTGTAAGTGACCACATAATTTTACTTTTCACTTAACACAAAAATGAGGCCCCAACAGTGATATAGTAAAAAAATAAATACAATTGATTCCCTCTGATAGCATCAGAAACAAGGATGCCAGAACCATTTCAGTAGAAGTAGTTTAGCTATATTTGTCTGGAATTATAGGTATGAAATAAGTGCTGCTTTAACTTGAGTCACTCAAGAGGCATTTTACTTTTGAACTGATCACAAATTACTGTCAGAGTTGGAAATCATTGGTAAGTTGTGATTGTTGAGACCCCTAACCCTTAGCAAGCTCAATTACTCCCTAACATGAACCAATACACTTAAATCAATGGTTAGTGTCAGACTCAGTCATGTTAAGTAAAGATGTCCAGCAGGGGTTTGTTATGGTGGATGGTCACCCCAGGTGCATGCTTGAATCAGGACCCTTGATCAAGTCTATTGTTCATTTTCATAATGTTTGTCATTTTAATTACTGCGAAGCTGCAGAAGGTCTCTGGGCATAAAATGACATTACATTACTCTGGGTACATGGTAAATATACAACACAATAGCAGACAATACTCAGAAAGAAAATGTTTCCAATCTGGAATCTGTACGGCCCATCCATTCATTCTGTGTTCATTCCTAACTACTGTATTTTAAACATAAACGCTTGCCAAATTCCTTTACAACCTTATACAGCCCACTTAATGGAATGTTTCATCCAAAAAAAGGAAATGATTTATTCACCGACATGTCATTCCATGCCCCTATGTAGAACACAAAATTCACAAAAGTCTTACTTCCTGTTCCGGTTGCTGCCAGCATGCTGGACGAGTCTGTGTTTGTAGCTTGCTAGCTTGTTAGCCTGCTTAGCATTGCTTAATCTTGTACGTTCATCATTTTATCCTTTGCCATTTTACCACGTGCTTTGTTTTGTTTTTTTCCGCTTTTCTACTGTTTCAACTGTGTGTATTTTACAGTGCGCACCATTTCTCTCTCTTTTTTTTTTTTTTGCTTGTCCACATCTCGCATCTCGACTGCATGCATTTGTTTTCTCCTCTGTGTTTTACACGGATTATTGAATCCACCTCAAACATCTGCTGATCAGAAACCACATCGATCTCAAACCCTCGCTGCTCAAGAACAACAATAACAACAACAAACAGGTGCGGTAAGTCATAGCATCCGCTCATGTTATTTCTTCCTGCATTGCATGCCACATGTTTACTATAGCTTCTTCCATCTGCAGTGAGGGATTTACAGTTGTGCTCAAAAGTTTGCATACCCTTAGAGAATTGGTAATATATGTACCATTTTTAAAGAAAACATGAGTGAGCAGGCAAAACACATTTCTTTTATTTCTTATGGGATTCATATTCAACTGTAGGTTATAATAGAATGGCACAATCATAAAACAAAACATGGAAACAATGAAAAAAAATGAAATGACCCCTGTTCAAAAGTCTGCATACCCTTAGTTCTTAATACTGTGTATTGTCCCCTTTAGCATCAATGACAGCGTGCAGTCTTTTGTAATAGTTGTCTATGAGGCCCCAAATTCTTGTAGGTGGTATAGCTGCCCATTCGTCTTGGCAAAATGCCTCCAGGTCATGCAGAGTCTTTGGTCGTCTTGCATGAACCGCACGTTTGAGATCTCCCCAGAGTGGCTCGATGATATTAAGGTCAGGAGACTGTGATGGCCACTCCAGAACATTCAACGTTTTCTCCTGTAACCACTGGAGGGTCAACTTGGCCTTGTGCTTAGGGTCATTGTCATGCTGGAATGTCCAAGGGCATCCCATGCGCAGCTTTCGTGCAGAAGAATGCAAATTGTCTGCCAGTATTTTCTGATAACATGCTGCATTCATCTTGTCATCAATTTTCACAAGATTCCCTGTGCCTTTAGAGCTCACACACCTCCAAAACATCAGTGAGCCACCACCATGCTTCACAGTGGGGATGGTATTCTTTTCACTATAGGCCTTATTGACCCCTCTCCAAACATAGCGCTTATGGTTGTGACCATAAAGCTCTATATTGGTCTCGTCACTCCAAATTAGAGTGTGCCAGAAGCTGTGAGGTGTGTCAAGGTGTTGTCAGGCATATTGTAACCGGGCTTTTTTGTGGTATTGGCGCAGTAAAGTCTTCTTTCTGGCAACTCGTCCATGCAGCTCATTTTGTTCAAGTATCGTCGTATTGTGCTCCTTGAAACAACCACACCGTCTTTTTCCAGAGCAGCCTGTATTTCTCCTGAGGTTACCTGTGGGTTTTTCTTTGTATCCCGAACAATTCTTCTGGCAGTTGTGGCTGAAATCTTTCTTGGTCTACCTGACCTTGGCTTGGTATCAAGAGATCCCCGAATTTTCCACTTCTTAATAAGTGATTGAACAGTACTGACTGGCATTTTCAAGGCTTTGGATATCTTTTTATATCCTTTTCCATCTTTATAAAGTTGCATTACCTTGTTACGCAGGTCTTTTGACAGTTCTTTTCTGCTCCCCATGGCTCAGTATCTAGCCTGCTCCGTGCATCCATGTGAGAGTTAACAAACTCATTGACTATTTATACACAGGCACTAATAACAATTTAAAAAGCCACAGGTGTGAGAAATTAACCTTTAATTGCCATTTAAACCTGTGTGTGTCACCTTGTGTGTCTGTAACAAGGCCAAACATTCAAGGGTATATAAACTTTTGATCAGGGCCAATTGGGTGATTTCTGTTATCATTATGATTTAAAAAGGAGCCAAACATCTATGTGATGATAAATGGCTTCATATGATCACTATCCTTAAATAAAAGACAGGTTTTTTGCATGATCAGTCATATTTTCAAAATCAATGCCAAAATTTCACAATTTCTGCCAGGGTATGCAAACTTTTGAGCACAACTGTATATGTGATAAATGTAAGGAATTAGTCAGGCTGATGGAGAAGGTTAATGAGGTAGAGACACGCATCCGAACACTAGTGGAGGTCAGTGAGAAAGAGAAGCCAGTAGATACTGTTTCGGATGTGGGTAGTACAGCGAGCAATGCACAAACTTTTGTTCCGGCTGTAGAGCCCCCGCAGCAGGGCGATTGGGTGACGTTTCGGTGGCATACTCAGCAAAGCGACACCACTGTCCCGTTCCTGTTAGGGTTTCCAATCGATTGTCCCCACTCAGTGATGCACCCACTGAGAATCATGTTGAAAGAGCCTTAGTAATACGCAATTCTATTTTAAGGAACGTGGAAATAGAGACTCCAGCCACTATTTTTAAATGCATTTCGGGGGCTTGGGCGTCTGACATCATATAAAATTTACAAGTGCTGTCTAATGCTAAACATAGATTTTCGAAAATTGTTATTCACATCGGCACTAACGATGTCTGGCTTCGCCAGTCAGAAATCACCAGAGATAATGTTAAAGAGGTGTGTGAACTTGCAAAAACGATGTCAGACACTGTAATATGCTCTGGCCCCCTCTCTGCTCATCGTGGTGATGAGGTTTATAGTAGATTAGTGTCACTGAACGGCTGGATGTCTGAGTGGTGTCTGGAGAATAGCATAAGATTTATAGAGTTTTTGGGGTAGACCTGACTTGCTAAATAGAGACGGACTCCATCCTTCCAGTGAAGGTGCCGCTCTCCTCTCAAGTTATTTGGCTCATAGTCTTAATAGTGATAGTATTTGACTAACTAGGGCCCAGGTCAGCAAGCAGACAAACTGTTTAATCCGAACATCTGCTAGCTGCCTTGAGACGTCACACAGGTCACATAAACTACAACACAGAGACTGTATCACCTAGATTTCACATATGTGTCTGTTCCCCGAGCTACCAAACACAAACCCTTCACTAAATCATTTAAAGAATTTTTTTATTAAGGTCAAACTTGAAAAAAATAAAATAATAATAATTAAGATAAACATCATATAAAGGTAGGGCTACTAAACATTAGATCTCTTTCAACCAAAGCTTAAACCGGATGAATATATTAGTTTAAATGAATCTACTTCCCCAGGTTATTGTTATAAAAATGAGCCTCGTCTGAAGGGTCGAGGAGGTGGTGTTGCAACAATTTACAGTGATGTTTTTGGTGTTACTCAGATACACTCAGATGGTGATTACTGTAGCTACAGACAGGCACTTAAAGTTGCCAGGTCAGCATATTTAAGCAAACTCATGGAAAATAACCACAACAGTCCTAGGTGTTTATTCAGTATTGTGACTAAATTGGTTAGGAATAAATCCTCGACTGAACCAGATATTCATCGCAGCATAATAGTAATGACTTCATGAATTTCGTTACTGATAAAAAAGAAATCAAATTGGAATTATGTAATCAACTGTCACAGCACCTCAGAAAACGGTGTCTCATAATTTTCCTCATGAGCAACTTCAATCCTGTGCTGTCATAGGTCATGAAGAGCTAACAAAACTTCCTTAGGACATGTCCCAAGAAACTTTAAAATGGCAGTTATCAAACTGCTTATTAAGAAGCCACAGCTTGATCTTGGCGAATTGGCTAATTATAGACCGATTTCAAATCTACCATTTATGTCGAAAATACCAGAAAAGGTAGTGTCCTCCCAACTATGTTAATTTCTACAGAGAAATTGTGTATATTAATTTCAATTTCAGTCAGGATTTAAGCACCATCACAGTACAGAGACTGCACTTATCAGAGTTACAAATGACTTGCTCTTATCATCTGATCACGGCTGCATTTCTCTTCTAGTGCTTTTAGATCTTAGTGCTGCCTTCGTCATGATAGATCACGATATTCTCTTGAATAGGCTGAAGAAGTATGTTGCCGTTAGTGGACTTGCATTAGCATGGCTCAGGTCCTATTTATGAGAACACTACCACTTTGTATGTGTAAATGAGGAAATTGTCAAATCAAACAAAAGTTAAGTATGGAGTGCCACAGGGATCAGTTTTAGGTCCTCTGCTTTTCTCCTTTATATATGCTTACCTTGGGAGATATTATAAGGAATCGTGGAATAAGTTTCCACTGTTATGCCTATATTACTCAACTTTATATTTCTTCTAAATCCGACGAAATTTCACAGTTTTCCAAATTAGCAGAGTGTATCAATGAAATCAAAGATTGGATGGCCAGAAATTTCTGAACTCTGAAAATTATTGGACCAAAAACCTCTAAAAATAAACCGCTATGTACTGTTAAATTGTCTTCTACAGCGAAGAACTTAGGTGTTATATTTGATACCAATCTGTCCTTTGAAAATCAAATTTCCAATGTCTGTAGAACAGCATTCTTCCACCTCAGAAATATTGCTAAGTTACGACACATGCTCTCTGTTGCTGATGCCGAAAAACTAATTCATGCGTTCATGAACTCAAGAATAGATTATTGTAATGCATTACTAGGAGGATGTCCAGCAAGTTCAATAAATAAACTTCAATTGGTTCAAACATGCCAAACTCAAGACAGCACCGAGTATGGCTGCTGCGTTGCAAGCTCCGACACAACATTGTAGTTTTTTGTTTGTTTTGTTTACAATTCTTATGTTTTTTGTCTTGGATGTTGTCTGCCTTATTGTCTATGACAGACAAACACTTTTGGACATTGGTTCTGCAATTACACACTGTAAACCGGACTTCAAATTCCTCAATGCTGACCCGCTGTTTACAAACACGGCAGCGGAGCCCTTTGTCTGGGCAGCCCGGCCGCGGAAACGCAGAAAGGAAAAAGGGAAATAGAGCCAGCGTTCTCATCAGAGTAAGACGTCGTGCAAATCAACCCCCGCTACCCAGTATTCTACTGCCAAATATTCAGTCTCTGGACAACAAACTCTGCGAGCTGAGAGTGCGGATCTCTTTCCAATGAGAGATGAGTGACTGCTGCATTATCTGCCTTACAGAAACTTGGATGTCTGCAGAGATTCCAGACTCAGCCATTGAACCGCAGGGTTCTCCGTGCACCAAGCGGACAGAGTGAAAGACCTCTCAGGTAAAAGCAGAGGTGGTGGTGTATGTTTTATGATCAACAAATCCTGGTGTGATCAGAGGAACGTACATTCTATCAAGTCTTTCTGCTCTCCTGATCTGGAATTTCTCATGCTTCTGTGTCAACCATTCTGGTTACCGAGGGAATTCACAGCGGTCATTATCACAGCTGTGTACATCCCGCCACAAGCCGACACAGACTGGGCACTCAAGGAACTGTATGGGATTATAAGCAAGCAGGAAACCGCGCACCTTGAGGCCACGTTCATTGTGACTGGGGACTTTAACAAAGCCAATCTCAAATCAATCGCACCAAAATACCACCAACATATCAGTTTCAACACACGAGGGGACCGGGTTTTGAACCATTGCTACTCTCCCTTCCGGGATGGCTACAAATCCCTCCCCTGCCCGGACCACTCTTCGCTCTTCAGACCACTCTTCAGTTCTGCTTCTGCCCGCTTACAGGCAGAACCTGAAACAGGAAGCACCCACCCTCAGAACGATCCAGTGCTGGTCGGACCAATCAGACTCTACGCTACAAGACTGTTTTGATCACATGGACTGGGAGATGTTCCGGTCCGCCTCTGACGACATCGAGCTTTATGCTGATGCATAACGTGTTTCATCAGAAAGTGCATAGAGGATGTTGTTCCGACCAAAACAATATGGATCTACCCCAACCAGAGAGCTTAGATTAATAGCGATGTTCGTGCGGCACTTAATGTGTGGACCTCCGCTTTTAATTCCGGGAACACGGAGGAGCATAAACAAGCCAGTTATGCCCTCCGCAAAACTATCAGAGCAGCAAAACGCCAGTACAGGAACAAGATTGAAGGACAGTTTAACACCACCAACTCTAGAAGCATATGGCAGGGAATTAATGTCATCACGGACTTTAAAGGGAATAAAAACTCCGCCGTGAACACTGCTGCCCCTCTCCCGGATGAGCTAAATACTTTTTATGCTCGTTTCAAGGGAAATAACACCGCCATCGTGGAGAGAGCTCTCGCGGCCGAAGCTACAGAGGTTAGTTCACTCTCTGTCTCTGTAGTGGATGTAATCCGATCCTTCCGACGGGTGAATATCCATAAAGCTGTGGGTCCAGACGGCATTCCAGAGCATGCGTGAACCAACTGGCTGGTGTTTTTACAGACATTTTCAACCTTTCCCTCTCCTTGTCTGTGGTCCCCACATGCTTCAAAACACCCACCCTTGTGCCTGTACCAAAGCAATCCAAAATCACTTGCTTAAATGACTGGCGTCCAGTTGCTCTGACCCCCATCATCAGCAAATGCTTTGAGAGACTAATCAGAGATTACATCTGCTCTGTGCTGCCTCCCTCACTGGGCCCATTGCAGTTTGCTTACCGCAACAACCACTCCACTGATGATGCCATTGCATCTACGCTACACACTGCTCTCTCCCACCTGGAAAAAAGGAACACTTATGTGAGAATGCTGTTTGTAGACTACAGCTCAGCATTCAACACCATAGTGCCCTCCAAGCTTGATGAGAAACTCTGGACTCTGGGCTTAAAAAGCTCGCCGTGCAGCTGGATCCTGGACTTCCTGTCAAGCAAACGCCAGTTGGTTAGAATGGGCAGTAACATCTCCTCATCACTGACCCTCAACACTGGATCCCCACAGGGCTGTGTTCTCAGCCCACTCCTGTATTTCCTGTACACACATGACTGTGTGGCAACACACAGCTCCAATGCCATCATTAAGTTTGCTGATGATATGATGGTGGTAGGTCTGATCACTGACAATGATGAAACAGCCTACAGATAGGAGGAGCACAATCTCTCCCTCAACGTCAGTAAGACCAAGGAGCTTGTGGTGGACTTAGGAGAAAAGACAGAGAACACAGCCCCATCACCATCAATGGAGCACCGGTGGAAAGAGTCAGCATCTTCAAGTTCCTCAGTGTCCACATCACTGAGGAACTCACATGGTCCGTCCACACTGAAGTCGTTGTGAAGAAGGCTCATCAGCGCCTCTTCTTCCTGAGACGGCTGAGGAAGTTTGGGATGAACCACCACATCCTCACACGGTTCTACACCAGCACTGTAGAGAGCGTCCCGACTGGCTGCATCTCCGCCTAGTACGGCAATATCACCGCCCACAACCGCAAAGCCCTGCAAAGGGTGGTGCAAACTGCCAGACACATCATCGGAGGTGAGCTTCCCTCCTTCCAGGACATATATACCAGGCGGTGTGTGAAAAAAGCTCGGAGGATCATCAGAGACTCCAGCCACCCAAGCCATGGGCTGCTCTCACTGCTACCATCAGGCAGGTGGTATCGCAACATCAGGACCCGCACAAGCCGACTTCATGACAGCTTCTTCCCCCAAGCAATCAGACTTCTGAACTCTTGATCTCTCTCGATCAATATACATCAGCACTGCACTTTATTAAACTTATTATCTCATACTGAACTGTCATAAATTATTTTCTCTCTTAACAACACACTGGCAACTGACTATCAACCGACAGCCTGAATGTCAATGTAGTACAATACAACCTACTGTACATTTTATTTATACTATATATACTGTTTACTATTTATTGTATAATGTGTATTCTATATTGTGTGTACTGTATACTGTACATTGTATGTTATTATTTGTATTTAGTGTTGAGTGTAATTATGTGTATATTAGATTTTGAATTGTGTTGTATAAATCTGAAGTTTATTGTAAACTGCTATGTTGCTCGGAACTGCACCCAAGAATTTCACACACTATTGCGCTTGTGTATATGGTTGTGTGACAATAAAAGTGATTTGATTTTATTTGATTTGAAATGCAGCTGCCAGAGTGCTGACTAGAACCAAGAAATATGATCATATTAGCCCAATTTTATTGTCGTTACATTGGCTACCTGTTAAATTTCATATTTAAAAGTTCTGTTAACTACGTACAAAGCTTTAAATGGTCTAGCTCCACAGTACTTAAGTGATCTTCTGTCACGCTATATTCCATCACGTTCATTACGATTGCAAAATTCTGACCTAATAATAGTTCCTATATTATCAAAATCCAAAAAAGGAGGTAGATCCTTTTCCTATTTTGGCTCCTAAACTATGGAATAGTCTCCCTAACGCTGTTCGGGATGCAGACACACTCACTCAGTTTAAGTCTAAACTAAAGACTCATCTATTTAGCCAGGCATACTCCTAATTTATCCATCAACTCTCAATTAGGTTGCTTTAGTTAGGTCAGCCGGAATTTATAATCTATAACCCTGCATAAAATTGAATGGCATCTACGCTAATATTATTCTATTTGTTTCCTTGTCTCAACCTCAGGATTCATATCAGATCCAGCTCTCTTCCTGCTTGGTGTCGGACTCCACTGCTACGTTTTTCTGAGTGATGACGACTAAATGCAGCCGGTGCCAGCCAGACATCACTTCAGTCTATTACGATGGACTTCAGAGGATGAACTGATGCCAACTCCAACTGTAAGACATTGGATACTTCACATGCCACTGCCTAAACCTTGGATTTAGGATAGACCTCACCGAACCTCACCGAAATGACCTGCCGGTTGAACTGCGATGCACCTCATTGATCTCTGCCTGCATCATCTTTGTTTATTGATGGACTACACTCTTGAAATGGAATACATAGACTATCAGTTAATTGCCAACAAAAGCCTTCATCAGCCAACTAACAAAGGACAAATGCATCTATGTGAACTTCTGCAGTTAATCCAGGGTGGACTTCAAAGATATTAGTCATTAATCTTACAGTTCATAACAAATCTTTGTTTAAACACTAGACCTTAAGGCTTAATTTACAAATTTAAAACCATGACTTGCACTGCACATAAATAATTATTTATGATGTTCATGATGTTAGTCAGAGGGGAACTGGCCCCCACAGTGAGTCTGGTTTCTCCCAAGGTTATTTTTCTCCATTAATCAACAGTCTTATGGAGTTTTGTGTTCCTTGCCACAGTCGCCTTCAGCTTGCTCACTGGGGTTCTAAATACAATTATTTAACTATTTAATTATTTATTTTTATACACAATTTACTATTACACAGTGATGACTAAGACTCTCTAGATATTATAGTTTAATTTTCTGTTAATGCATGATTTTCTGTAAAGCTGCTTTGAAACGATGTGTGTTGTGAAAAGCGCTATACAAATAAAAATGGCTTGACATGACAAAAATAGTTGTTGAAGAATCTTTCCCGTACAATGACAGTTCAAAGTAACCATGTCTGTGTAGCTCCAGCAAGGACAACACAACACCATTAATGTATCATGAAGGAAAACAAATTGAGTGTGTTATTTTCAGAGTCATTCTGAAACCATATTTGTGCAATGATAAAAATAGAACCAATCCTCTGGCAACGGCACCGCTTATGTCACACGCAGAAGTGGTAGAAAAACCGTGTGCAAACAATAAACTTTTTCAGATTCCGTTGTTAAAAATTGTTTTCGAGGTCTCTCGTAGACGGCTGTGGCTTCAAGCCATCAACAAAGCTGACTGGACTGGGAAGATCATTTCAACTCACGGATTTGCAGCAAACACACAGTATATAGAAAACATTATTACAGGTATGTTATTAACTCATTTCATTGGAATAACTGAATAGCTAAAAATATTCGTGTATTTATGATGGTTCTGTGTCGTACTTTCAATTGATCATCTAATCTGTCAAGTCTAACACAAGTTTGCTGACTTTCTGCCACCACTTACTGCGCATGCACTGAATGGGATTGGTCTATAAGGTGTTATTGACTGAAAATCTTCCCATTTGCTATTCGTTACCAAATCTGTTTGAATGGTCATAGCATTCAGCATCAATGATGTCAAAACTGGCATGATGCAGCTGTGTGCCATTTTTTTAATCTGACCTGGTTAACTTGTTAACCTCTTCAACTCTGGTGCATTTTTGGGCTGCTACCTGCAATTTTTCACACTCAAATTTAAAAGCTTACCATTTGCACATACTGTGGACTAGCTGCCAAAAATTTGTCTCATTTTTCAGAAAACCACCAGACAAAAAGAAGACTCCAATTATTCATAAATAACATTGTATATGTTTACAATCTTATGATAAATAAAAAATATTTTTAAGCATGTAATTCTGGTTCTGTTCAGTCTATCTTCTTCTAATACGTCTCATTTCATTCCACTAAATGGCAGCAAGTACTAGAAAAAATCATTTGTTCTCTATCACCTTCCATCACAATATGCCGATCTGAAATGTAGGTGGCGCTC
Organism: Myxocyprinus asiaticus; assembly: GCF_019703515.2. Taxonomy (NCBI): domain Eukaryota; kingdom Metazoa; phylum Chordata; class Actinopteri; order Cypriniformes; family Catostomidae; genus Myxocyprinus; species Myxocyprinus asiaticus. The sequence goes on along the minus strand of NC_059362.1, from coordinate 45,481,949 downwards.
TAAAGCATTTTAGCCCTCACAGATGTGCTCGTCCATAGACATTCAGTCTAATTTTCAGTTCATGCACCACCCTCATTGTTTCATAGAATATCTCGGCCTCTGAGTGGACTAGAAGCTCAATCTTGGTGTCATTAGAAAGCTGAGATCCTCCCCTTTGCACTGATATTTATCATCAATAGTTTAAAACATATATTTCAGATTATTTGTTTAGTAAGCTTTTCCTGTGGGACTGCATATTATTTTGTCTGGATATCTAAGATATAACATTGGATTATTCAGATAAGCAAGTTCACAGACAAGCAAAAAAGGCTCATTTAGTAGAAAACTGCCTGAGGTAAAAGCAGATTTTAAGTTTTTAGCTATTTGGGGCTTACAGCAGCAGTGATCGGCACTCACAGACATTTGTATCTGATGTCTTACAGAAATCATATTTCACTTTGTGATTCTTTTGAAAAATTTTTGAACTGTGGTATTAGTCCAACAGAAATAAACTGTACAATTGCATGCCTGAGAATGAGAGCTTTTGATATATGATTTGTCATTTAAGTGCTATTTTAAAGACTTTAATATTCATATTCATATTTCTACTGCATAACCTCTAGGTGGCGCTTATTTGCAACGCGGATGTTTTCAGGCCTTATTTTGTAATTTTATGTAACATAAATGCAGATGACGCAGTGATGATTATCTATGAAACATTCAGATTCTAAGCTTTCAAACGATACCACATATGCCTGATTTATGTATACGGGGACTTGAACATTTTAAGTTGAAACTTTTTTTGCGACATAGCGCCTACACAAAGTTAAAGAAGTTAAATTGGGAATTTTTCTGACACAAAACCATCGTATGACATTTTAGACATGTTAAAGCATAAAGGAAATACAATGCTTTTATTTTTCATTAGGAAGATAAAGTAACCTATGATTTGATGTGGTTTTGTTTTGATGGCTCGAGATATGCATCATTAAGCAAGGTTTTAATTAGTTAAAAAAAACAGACAGGAAACTTGTGATTGCACTGTCAGTAACTATGACATCAAAAAATTTCCATTTCCAGTCTGTTTTGCAAACCTTTTGTGGTGAAAGTCATGTTATGCTATGATGCTATGAATTTACTAACGATTTTACTCAGTGTCTGACCAGACAAGCAGAGCTGACTGACTGTGTCTAACTGGCGTCTTTTACAGTGACTAACAGACTCACTCGCAGCAAATGTGTTTCTATCACAGTGCAGCTGCACAATTACGCACTGTGATGTCACAGTTGATGCGTTTCTTACCCATATGGAGAGTTGTTGTCATTCAAAAAGGACTAACCTTTAATAGTTTGTTTAAGAATGTTGACAGAAAATATTCTAGCACATTAAAGGAAGGAGTTCAATAGAAAATATGCTCTATGGACAGCATCTGTGGTCAATTACCACAGTAATTTCGACTTGTATCTCAGTTTGTAAAACTAAGCACATATTGCCTTAACAGTAATGCACTTACAATGGATGTCAGCAACAATTATTATTATATTGAACTCTGAACATTCCTTTTCATTTTAATTGGTGCGAATTTCCAATATGTTCTTATTGTTTTGTATCCATGTGCACTCATTTCATGTATATATTTATAAATCTTATTATTAAGGATGCAACGATATGAACATTTTTGGCATGATACCAGTTTTAACAAAAAAAACTGTGGGCCGATACCATTTTTAAATTGTTTTTTTATTTTTATTTTTTTTTTGACACTTATTTTGTCATCAGATCACTGTTTTACTTATGCTTTAAAATAAATGTACAAAGAGGTACAAAAGCTTTTTTTACTGTTCTAACAATAAATTATTTCCTTGAACATGGATTTGATCTGTTGAACATGACAGGCAAAACATTTTAAGAGAGCCACAATGAAAGATAAATAGAGATAATATATATATATATATATACACACAACAAAATATGATAACAGGTTATTTTGTCCTTCTACAAAAAACTTTGCACTTCTGTTTTTGCTGTTTAATACATTAGAACATTTCAACAGAAATAGAACATTACAAATTCATACTATGCATATGCTGGGCAATTCCACAGAAATGTCAGCCACATCATGGAAAAATACAAAAGTTTTAACCAAAGGAACAAAACCCCCTTTTAAATACTGTATTATAGTCGTATAATGGATAATGCCATCCAGACCGCTAGAGGGCGCCGCTTGCTTACACAGTGCCGAATACAGAGCCTTTAAGGTTTAGTAATCGTGCAAGGCCTTATTGTGATTTCAATCTTAATTCAATCAATCATGCTGCATTAATGGATGATACCGATATCTCAAAAGTCAAAGTCTTCTACATATTGTGGCTATTATTATTTCTGGATTGTGCATTTGAATTCACGAAGTGTTTACAAAGTGTGTAACTAATTAATTATAAATACCATCGTTTTTCATATCCGTTTTCATGCTTATAACCGATATGCCGATGGTTTAAAATGTAATGCGCTAGGAGGAGGTGGATTTTCTAGAATTTCACATTAGTTAAAATGTGCATTAAGGTGATGGAAACAGTTTATTTGCAAAATGATGACGTGCTTTGACTATTTGTGTACGTGTTATGAGTGCGCGATAGCTTGATGTGACTGGCCCAACGAAAGGTCCGACCTTAGACCTCGTCATTCGGAAGTGTTTAACCCACAGCTGGTCTTTAAAGAGGGTTCTCACAATCCGCCAGAACAGTTTTGAGCGCGGGCGCTCCCATGTATGCGGAGACTGGCTGCGTATGGGCGTCGCATCCATTTCAGCCCTCATTATATCAGATATTACACTTATTCTGTGGTGTCTCCTGGCAGCATTTAATAAACCGAGGTTCAGTTGCTCCAATCCTGCAAATACAACTCTCCCCGAAGCAAAGAGGTCATTCAGCTGCTCCATCAAGACAAGGCAGGTTCCCTCAAGATATTGAGCATGACGTATTTTCTTTAATCTAATTTTTAGAAATGCACTTAAAAAAATCAAAAGCATTTAGATCAGGGGTGTCAAACTCGGTTCCTGGAGGGCCACAGTCCAGCAGAATTTAGCTCCAACCCTAATTAAACACACCTGAAGCAGCTAATCAAGGTCTTCAGGAGTGCTTGAAGATTACAAGGAGGCATTTTGGAGCAGGGCTAGAACTAAACTCTGCAGGGCTGTGGCCCTCCAGGAACTGAGTTTGACACCCCTGAATTAGATGGAAACCCAGCTATATTTTTCATATAAATAAGCTGCATGTTTTGAGACCAGAAGGCTGACCTAAAAAAAATCCTAAGCACAGATTTGTCCTGGAGTTGCAAAAATGTTTAGTTTCTCAAACGGTAAACATTCGTTCACAATGCAGTTAACCATTCGCAAAAGAAAATAGAGATAATGTTTATACAACTGCACATTTCAAGCCAGAACATAAAATGTTTCCTGCTATTTCCTGTTAGGCTTCTGACAGCTATAGACAGTCCTCTGGAGTCTGATTTCAAACACAGATTTTTTTGTTTAGTTAACTGAATAGTGAGAACATCCAGTTTTATTCTGGAAGCTACTGTTACTTTTCCAGGATCAATGCTTTCCAGCTGGACAGCATGAAACTTTATTTTCCAAAGAAGTTAACAACAGCAATAATACTAGGGACCTAAAAAAAAAAAACTTTTTCACATGATTTTAGCAGACACCGCACAATTCTGATTTGTTGTCCATTTCACAGTGTTTGTGCACTTTATATACAGCCTGGCCTCATAGAATCACATTACTATACCTATATTTTTGCAAAATGATTTTTACATTGCTTGTTGTACGTATCTCGGCAGTTTCCTGGTGAAATGAACACTAGAGGCGCTACAACAACAACGACTTTTATTCACTTTCACACAAATCACGAGTAAAACGGCAGATTATCGGTTCATAAACACATACTTTTTGCTCTGTTTCTCTAACACAATACTATCTTATGACATCTAAACACTTTTACTATAGTGCATGACTTATTTTAACGTTTGTATTACATAACCAACTACATTTACAAGCTTGTTCGAGTGGCAGTGTTAATCTCGTCAACAAAATCACTGACGAAAACGTACGTTGACAGGATTTTTTGATTTCTTCTACGATAACGAAGACGAGACGACTAAGGCGCATCATGCCGATAATTAAACTTTTATATTAAAGCATACTGTTGACGAAGATATAACGAGATAAAAATTATACTGCAAGATTAAGTGCTATTTGAAAGACTTTTATATTCATATTAATGAATATAATATATTGCTATGCGATTAACAGTGCAAGATATAAAAAGAAGGATCTAGAGAATCTGTATATAGTATGTTCGATTTCTCCACTTGAGCTGCGTGACCCGCTTCAAAACAGAGTAATTACCTCATTCAAATTCATCCTATTTATACATGAGGTTAATCACTACATTCACAACATATATGTAAAATAAAAACTAACATCTGCACAGTGAAATGAATAAACAGGTGAACTTGAACTAAATGACGCTAGTCAGATATGCATAATTTGCATTGCGTAATTTGCCTGGTGAATACGCTGTTTCCGTAAAAAACACACTGCACGCAATGTAATATCCTTTCATGGAAAATTAAGTCCCTAAAGCAGGAAGAAATCTGAATACAGTAGGCTAACTTCTAAAATGTAGCTAATACTTCCGTCTGTTCATTACTATTTTAGGTTTTTTCACAACAAGGACAGTATGTATATTTCTATCAGGAAGTCTCGCAGACTTGAGTGAAATTTAAGATGACATTTATTTGATGAATATAAAACAGAAATGTAATGTCTCTCTTTGGCGTGAGCTCCATCTGGTGGTCCGAAGTTGTTGTACTCGGAACGTCATATCCTGCCGGAGATAGGAGACAGGGACGAGGAGCCTACCCCTGTGCAGGACGGGACTCAACTGGCGGTGGTGGGGTGGTGGAGGTTGCCGTGTTAGCACACTGAAACAGCAATGTGATAGATTATAAAGCATTGGCTTACATTACATTGATTGGCTAGGAGTTACCTAGCTAATGGTGCGATGATGTGCAGCTGCTAGTCTTCCCGCTAGAACTACACTGTGCTTGATAACATTTTTAAATTTGAAAATGTTTATGCATCTTGTTTTCTAAATGTTTGAATATTTGATTAAAGTTTGGTCTGTTACAGGTTGACACTTTTTTTTGTCCATTTTGCACATCATTATCAATTAAAAGATATTATTTTCATTGACTAAAATTATATGTCATTATCGTCAGAGTAAAACTGACTAAAATGAATGAACATGACATGACTAAATATTGAGTCATTTTAAAGGACATTTTCGTCAAAAGATTAAACTATGACTAAAAAATAAAAAACGGTAAAAAAACGGACACTGCATGGTAGCTCAACTGAGAGCGTTGCACTTGTGATGTAAAGGAGCACGGTACGAGTCCTGAAGAGCACACGAGTCGACACGTGAGCTGAAAGTGTCATAGAAGCACCACAAAATGGCATGGTTACGTTTTTCATCTCAAATTAGCTTTTTTTGACACTGTCGGTTAGGTTTAGGGTAGGGAGTTTGGTTTTGTTGATTTAAAATTCTGTAGAGCATTAACCTTGTAAAATTTAACTCCCTTTTAGTGGCACTAAGTGGATATTTCACCTCATCACGATACGTGTAAGGAGCCACGCCATAGTCATGTGATTTTCATGAGATTAGGCTCTTTATATGTGCAAAGACTAGGTCTAAGACTAGGTCTAAAATTAGCACTCGCGAAGCACCAAATGCAAGTAAATTGATGCAATTAGCCACGAGAGGTCGTGCCTATTACAAAAGAGACCAATTTTGAACAATTGCATTTATTATTAATAATTAATAGTATAAACAATTCTTATGCCAAGTAAAATAGTTAATTGTCCTAAATGTGCTCTGATATGTTGTGCAATACCTTTGTGTGTGACGATCCAAGTTAGAATCCATTTCGTCTTCCTGTCCCGAGTTAACGGTCCCTTACAGTGCATTAAAGGTATACGTTTTATTCGTATGTGTGTTTTTTGGGAAGCAAGCCCATGATCTTGGCAATGCAAGTTTCATGCGCTTCCGTTTGAGCTACAGGAACAACTCAGTTTAAGTCCAACACAATGCTTTTCCCTATAGACTAATGTGCTTTACCGCACAATTAACTTTCAGTTCTCGGTGTACAATAGAACTATACATTTCAACACAAGCAGGGTTTTCCTGTTTCTTGTTTGACACAAGTGTTGCCATTGAAAAAAAAAAAAAAGAAACTGATGCAGAAGCGTATTTTTAGTCACCATGTATTATAGATGAGTTCACAACTTTTACAGCCCCTGAAAAGTGACAATAGTTTTCCATGCACCTTAGTTGTTGTACTTGGGGCTAGGAAATTGCTCTTTTCCCAAGAAACATGACTTTTCCAGATCAAGTGAAGATTCCAGTGACTAGTTTTTTTCTGAGCATATAATTATTACAGCATCTACACCCTCTACTTGGTTAAGCTATTGTTTTGAGTGATGTATTTGCCCTTGGAGAAATTGCATTGAAAAATCATGTTGTATAAGTGCTCGTTTCCCAACAGTGCTGTAAACTTCATGGACGTATTCATGGGGAAGCTGTTGACAGGCTGTTGATGTGTGCTAAACACATTGTTTAACACAAAACCACTGTTATTCTACTGGGATTTTCTCGTATTAGTATAAACTAAGAGGTTAGCAAATTTAACACTTCACAGTGATTTATATTTTGGTTCCTGTTGCTCGACTGGAAGAGCATGTGAATAGCCAATGTGATCTCATGAGAATGTGTATGTATTCTTACGTAAAGTTTGTTTCTCGCAAACGGACATTCAACATACAATATTGACGTATTGACAACATTTAAAACGTCATCATTTTTTTATTTGTCTATTAACAATGTCCAACAGTTTATGTACATGCATCACAGGAGATTTATGTAATGTTTTTCTAAAAACTAGTGTAATAGAATTCTGTACTGGAAACGACGCTGATGGAAATGACATTTTTAACATTTTTGAAATAAAAAGCAAAATCCTTTGGCTTGCGAAGGCTAATTTTATAGCTAACATTTTATTTAATCTAGATATACACAATTAAATCATATTTTCACACTTTGCTTTGGAAAACTTACAACTTGATTGGAAATGACGCCCAATAAAAAATATTTCCCTTCATTTCAAGCATGCTTTTCACTGACACTTTTGTCCACTTGGTTGACAAGTACACTAACTTTTGGAAAAACTTTATTAGGTGGATAATTGTTTTATGTGGTGGAATGACGCCACAACTGTGGGACAGTTTATCGAAATAATGTTCACACAATACATACTGAGATGGTTTATATGTATTTCACTCTGTGTTTAGATGATCGCAGTTTTAAGCTCCTGAGACCCGAGTGTGACTGCTGTGTGCATTTTCCATTTCCCTTTTTGATTTGTAACTAGTTGCACCTAATAAACACAGAGACTACGTTGTGAAATTTAAAATAACTCTAAGCTATATGTAACTTTAGCCTCCTTGATAGCGCACCTGCCTCCCATGCTGGAGACCCTGGTTTGAATCCTGCTCGGAGCGGGTGGAGCAGGACAGGTTACAGTGGTGCCGTGACCCGGATGGGAGTGTGGTTTATGGGGGTGAATGTAATTGTAACCAACTGGTAGGAAGCTGTGCAGTGTGTAACCCTCACTCCCCTGGCCTCAATAGCACACTTGGGGCTGCAGCCTTTAGCCTCCTCATTAGCACGCTCACGTCTCATGTTGGAGACACCGGTTCGAATCCCACTCGGAGCGGGTAGAGCAGGATTGGTTACATATAGAAAGTCAGATTTTTTTTTCATCAAATTCTTTATTATGTTTCCAGGAGTGTTGGTTATTCGTGTTTTTGAGACGTTAGAGACATTACAGCTGATTTTCTGTAACGCTGAATAAATAATTCTGATTCAAAGTAATGTCCAGCATCATCCAATCACTGCAGTCTATGTTAAAATAAAAATTTGCATTATAGAATTCTGAATCTATGTACTGATTATCATTGTCCCATGTCTGTCAAACATGTTGAGTGATCCAAACATCATCTGCAGCCTGAAACTGAACTTTTGATCAGATTTTAGGATTGAATGCAATTAGCTGCATAGAGAGCTATAGGATGCTCCCTTGCTCCCTATTTAGTGAATGAATTAACCTCCAGTGTGCTGTCTGTCTGCACTGGTCTCAGAACAGTTTGAAATGCTCCTTAATTTCATCCTAACTCCATATAAAGCCTCTGAAAGCAACATTTTTCAGCTTTTGGGTGTACCCATTGATTCTCAGCGTGATAACGCACAGTAAATACAG